>NW_020694429.1:0-3376 GCF_002925995.2 Terrapene triunguis
CACAAGCTAAATAAGAGTCAACAATGTAACCTGTTGCAAAAAAGCCAACATCATTCTGGGATGTATTAGTAGGAGTGTTGAAATCAAGACACGAGAAGTAATTCTTCCACTCTACACCACGCTGATTAGGCCTCAACTGGATTATTGTGTACAGTTTTGGGCACCACATTTCTGGAAAGATGCGGACAAATTGGAGAAAGTCCAGAGAAGAGCAACAAAAATGATTAAAGGTCTAGAAAACATGACCTATGAGAGAAGATTGAAAGAATTGGGTTTGTTTAGTCTGGAGAAGAGCAGACTGAGAGGGGACATGAGAACAGTTTTCAAGTACCTAAAACATTGTTACAAGGAGGAGGGAGAAAAAATTTTCTCCTTAACCTCTGAGGTAGCACAAGAAGCAATGGGCTTAAATTGCAGCAAGGGAGGTTTAGGTTGGACATTAGGAAAAACTTCCTAATTGTCAGGGTGGTTAAGCACTGGAATAAATTGCCTAGGGAGGTTGTGGAATCTCCATCATTGGAGATTTTTAAGAGCACGTTAGACAAACACCTGTCAGAGATGATCTATATAATACTTAGTCTTGCCTTGAGTGCAGGCGACTGGACTCGATGGTCTCTTGAGGTCCCTTCCAGTCCTGTGATTCCATGATTGGATGATCCAAAGGTCTCGTCTTGCCTTAACGTCTCCAAATCTCTGCAAAGCCGAGTGTGGCACATTGAGCAGCCGCTGATGTTTCCATGTGTCGCCTGCTTGATCCCAGCACTAACACTGAGTGATTGGGGGTGGGGGTGTGACACAGCGGGAGCAGCTCAAACATGCAAAGGGGCTGGCCAGGGCAGTGACATCACAACAGCCTTTTGCAGGACCTCAGCTGATTGGTCAAAGGAGGTTGGGAGGCGGTGACCTCACAGAGAGTCTATGACAACGGGCAGGTAAAAGAGGCTGCAGGGTGGGGGCAATGGCTTTGCTGCAGGGAGTCTCCTCCTCAAGGTCTCCCCTCGAGGCCTGAGAGAGAATTCTGGGTCATGTCTGTGAGCGCGAGGAGGAGCCTCTCTGGAGTTTTCCCCTTTCCCACTGCTAATTTAGCGAGAAGACAGACGTCCCTGTGGAGCAGGTAAGAGCCCCAGAGAGGTTTGGTACCTAGGCAGCCTGACCCACCTGGTGCTGGCCAAATTCAAGGCATGGAAAACACTAGGTTAAGGTGCGAGAATTTCCCCCGCACACCTTAGGCCATTGTCCCTCAGAATTACTGGGGACATTGGGGTTCGTCATTTTTGGGTTCCCTTTTCCCTGCTTCCCTCCCTCCACTGCTCTCTAGCCCTCGTTGCGTTGTGGAAAGCCCTCCCAAAGAGATGGGGCAGGAAGGCTGCTCGGAGAGTGATCCCCACAGGTGACCTGAGCCATCCCTGGGCCATCTGGGGGAAATATCAGTTTCCCACCCCTCAGAGTCTCAGTGCTGATTGGCTGAGCTTGCGGCTAAAGCTCTCCCCTTTTGACACCTTCAGCTTCCCTGACAGCTTAGGGAGTTTAACAGGCTGTGGGGCTCCTTCTCCTGCAGCAACAGAGAGCTCCTGTCCCCAAGCGCCCCTCCTGGCCACTGAGTCCTGATGGCCTTTGAGCAGGGCAGGCCATCCTTTCTGTCGTGGGCGCCCCAAACTGGGCCATCTAGCAGCCACAGGAGAAATCGCCAGCTTCTGGACCTGTGTGCACCGGCTGGTTGGTTAATATGGAAAGCTGCATCCTGGAGACTGGCCAAGATCCTGCTCCTTATTTTCAGCTTCTAGACTTCCTCGTCCATCCAGTGGGAGAGGACGGCTTTCAAGGGCCTGGCTTGGAGCCTTGTTAATGGGCCATCCACTGCTCCATGGCATGAAAAGACTCCCCGGGGGGGTGAGTTACTGCAGGATTTTGTCTCTGGAGACCTCGCTCCTGTCCCTGTCTCCCTGGCTGGCCCAGGAGTGTCTGAGAGGGGAGCCGGGCAGGACACACCCAGCGATTGTCTGAGCAGATCCTTGTTGAAGTCCCAGAAAGGGGGTGGGGTTTGCCCAGTGACATCACAAGTCGGGGAGCAGACGCCCCGTCCTCTTCCAGGGGCCGATTGGGTGAGGCCACATTGTCCTTGTCATGCTTCAGTCTGACTTCCCCTTGGAACAAACCCACGGGCTGCAGCCGCCAGACCCAGTTACTAGAGACATCCCTTAGGGGAGGGGAAGAGACCTTTGGTCTGTCAGCTCCAAACGCCCCAGGCCCTAAGCCATAGGTGGCGAGTTATATGGGCCCGTGGTGCTGGGCACCAGGAATATTCCTGGCCCAGGGGCCTGGCTCCAGCAAAGTTTGGAGCCGGGTCTCTCTCCTGGCCCCGCCTGCCACCCCTGCGCATCCCCCAGCCCCACCTGCTGCCCCCGGGCGATTGAAAATGGCCCCACTGCCACTACCGGCAGTACAACAGGCCTGAGCGGCTTCCTGCACGCTCGCTCCACGTGTCGGCCGGCACATCCCTGTGTGGGGCTGTGTCTCCGCACGCTGCCCCTTCCCTGAACGCCCCTGCGGCCAATGGGACGCTGCAGGGGCGAAGGGGACAGGAGCGCATGGAGACCTCCTGGCCTGCCCCGCCTAGGAACCGCTGCCGGAGGGGTGCCCCAGGTAAGCACCGAACCCCCCGCCCCCTTCCAGAGCCTGCACACACACACCCCTCCCCACACACACCCTCCTGTCCCCAAATTCCCTCCTGCACACCCACCCCCTCTAGCCCCCAAACTCCCTCCCAGAGCCTGCACCCCTCACCCCCTCCTCCACCCCCTGTCCCAGCCCAGAGCCTGCATCCAGCACCCAAACTCCCTCCCAGAGCCTGCACCCCAGACTCCCTCCCCCACCGAAACTCCCTCCCAGAGCCTACACCCTGCACCCCTCCTGCACCCCAATCCCCTGCCCCAGCCCAGAGCCTGCACCCCAGACCCTCACCCAAACCCAAAGCCTTAGGAAGGTGTGGGGGGGAATTTGGAGGGTCAGGTGCTTGTCACCACCAAAATTTCTACAAACCCGCCATCCTAGGGTGTTATTAGCATCACGCTCTCACCCGCTGAGCTAGCCGGCCCACAGAAACCAGCCTGACAAGTGGCCCTTTCGGAAAGGAGCCGTGGGCAGCCGCAGGGTGGTTGTGGCCTCTGGAATGAGGGGGGGCTGAGGATAGCTGCTTGTGTCCAGTGGAATTAGCTCAAGAGGTTGAGCGCTCGCTTCGCATGCGCGAAGCAGTGGGATCAATGGCCACATTCTCCAGTGGCAGGGGGTTCCCGTTCTCTGCCTTCCTTTTAAAAGCACTGCCAGGCAGGGGGCTAAGTGCCTCCAGTGGGCCCCTCCCTCTCCCTACTTGACCTGC
>NW_020694430.1:0-1806 GCF_002925995.2 Terrapene triunguis
AGAAGAAAAAGCCAAACAGGAGGCCCATAAAAGAGAGATGGAGCTGAAAGAAAAAGAGATGGAACTGGAAGCAGCAAGGACTAGGCAGGATGCAGCAGACCATCCTAACAACTCCTCTCCAGGTACCACTTCCCATCCCAGGAAATTCCCCACCTACAAGGCAGGCGATGATACTGAGGCCTTCTTAGAAAATTTTGAAAGGGCCTGCCTTGGATACAGCATCCCTCTAACCCAGTACATGGTAGAGCTGAGACCGCAGCTCAGTGGACCCTTAGCAGAGGTGGCGGCTGAAATGCCTAAGGAACACATGAACAGTTATGAACTTTTTAAAAACAAGGCCAGAATCAGAATGGGGCTAACACCTGAGCATGCCCGTCGGCGGTTCAGAGCCCTAAGGTGGAAACCCGATGTGTCATTTACCCGACATGCCTACCACATTGGGAAAAATTGGGATGCCTGGATATCAGGAGCAAATGTTAAATCTACGGAAGAGTTGCCCTTCCTATTGCAAATGGAGCAGTTTTTAGAGGGTGTTCCTGAGGAAATAGAAAGGTACATCCTAGATGGGAAGCCCAAAACTGTAACCGAGGCGGGGGAGATTGGAGCCAAATGGGTGGAGGTGACAGAAAAGAAAAAAGCTAGTAGCAGTTGGAGCGAATATCAGAAGGGGCAAGCCGAAACAAAACCTTATCACCGGGGACAACCCAAGGCCCCACCCACCTCCCAAGGGAAACCCCAGACGCCTTCTCACCCCACCCCACCAGTCTCCACCAACCAACATCGCCCCGGTGATACCTTAGCAGGGCGATGTTTTAAATGTAATGAACTGGGGCATATAAAGGCTCACTGCCCCAAGAACCCTAACCGATTACAGTTCATTACACCCCAATCACACCAAAGATCCCCAGACCCAGATGCCTCTCTCATACCCTCGGAGCGAAGGGAAACCTTGAGAGTGGGCGGAAAGAAGGTTATCGCTTGGAGGGATACTGGGGCACAAGTGTCAACTATCCACCAATCCCTAGTGGACCCCAAACTCATCAACCCGGAGGCTACAGTGACAATTCAACCCTTCGTGTCACAGTCTGTAACCTTGCCTACAGCCCAGTTGCATGTCCAGTACAAGGGCTGGGCAGGAATGTGGACTTTTGCAGTCTATGACAATTATCCCATCCCCATGCTGCTGGGGGAAGACTTGGCCAACCATGTGAAGCTAGCCAAGAGGGTGGGAATAGTCACCCGCAGCCAGGCTAAGCAAGCTTCCACCCCCATCCCTGTTCCTGAGCCGTCCACCAGGGCCCCGTCTGTGTTACCGGAGACCCAAACACAGGTGGTGGAACCGGATCCCCTGCCAACGACTGCAACAGCCGTAGTGGATCCAATCCTAGAGACCCAGCCAAAGCCAATCCCGGAACCGGAACTGACAACGCAACCAGCACCAGAACCATTGCCAGCACTGAGTCCAGCGCTTGCAAACCCGTCTACAACTCCAATGCCAGAGGGCACCAGCGAGCCTGAACTGGCGGAAGCAGCAGATAACCCTACCCAAGAGGCTCAGCCAGAGCCTGAGATACCACATAGTGCACCAGAGGACAGCGGTTCACAGTCAATGAAAACAGCCCCAGCACCTGCATCGCTTCCAGAGGGACCAAGCCCCAGTCCACAATCCAAGGAGGAACTGATGTCTCCAGCATCAAGGGAACAGTTCCAGGCCGAGCAGGAAGCAGATGACAGCCTTCAGAAAGCTTGGGCGGCGGCACGGAGCACCCCACCGCCTCTCAGCTCTTCTAACCGATCCCGGTTTGT
>NW_020694430.1:1906-3756 GCF_002925995.2 Terrapene triunguis
GTTCCCACTAAGTATCGGGTAAAGCTCTTGAGCTTAGCCCATGATCATCCCAGTGGCCATTCTGGGGTGAACAGAACCAAAGACCGGTTGGGGAAGTCCTTCCACTGGGAGGGAATGGGCAAGGACGTTGCTAATTATGTCCGGTCTTGTGAGGTGTGCCAACGAGTGGGAAAGCCCCAAGACCAGGTTAAAGCCCCTCTCCAGCCACTACCCATAATTGAGGTCCCATTTCAGCGAGTAGCTGTGGATATTCTGGGTCCTTTCCCAAAGAAGACACCCAGAGGAAAGCAGTACGTACTGACTTTCATGGATTTTGCTACCCGATGGCCGGAAGCTGTACCCTTAAGCAACACCAAGGCTAAAAGTGTGTGCCAGGCATTAGCAGACATTTTTGCCAGGGTAGGTTGGCCCTCCGACATCCTTACAGATTCGGGAACTAATTTCCTGGCAGGGAACATGAAAAACCTGTGGGAAGCTCATGGGGTGAATCACTTGGTTGCCACCCCTCATCACCATCAAACCAATGGTCTGGTGGAGAGGTTTAATGGAACTTTGGGGGCCATGATACGTAAATTCGTAAATGAACACTCCAATGATTGGGACCTAGTGTTGCAGCAGTTGCTTTTTGCCTACAGGGCTGTACCACATCCCAGTTTAGGGTTTTCACCATTTGAACTTGTGTATGGCCGCGAGGTTAAGGGGCCATTACAGTTGGTGAAGCAGCAATGGGAGGGGTTTACGCCTTCTCCAGGAACTAACATTCTAGACTTTGTAAGCAACCTACAAAACACCCTCCGACACTCTTTAGCCCTTGCTAAAGAAAACCTAAAGGATGCTCAGGAAGAGCAAAAGGCCTGGTATGATAAACATTCCAGAGAACGGTCCTTCAAAGTAGGAGACCAAGTCATGGTCTTAAAGGCGCTCCAGGCCCATAAAATGGAAGCGTCGTGGGAAGGACCATTCACGGTCCAGGAGCGCCTAGGAGCTGTTAACTATCTCATAGCCTCCCCCACCTCCAACATAAAGCCTAAGGTATACCATGTTAATTCTCTTAAGCCCTTTTATTCCAGAGGATTAAACATTTGCCAGTTTACAGCCCAGGAAACAGATGACGCGGAGTGGCCTGCAGGTGTCTACTACGAAGGAACAAGGAATGGTGGCGTGGAAGAGGTGAACCTCTCCACGACCCTGGGACGTCTGCAGCGACAGCAGATCAAGGAGCTGTGCACAAGCTTTGCACCAATTTTCTCAGCCACTCCAGGACGGACCGAACGGGCATACCACTCCATTGACACAGGTAATGCTCACCCAATTAGAACCCCACCCTACCGGGAGTCACCTCATGCCCAAGCGGCTATACAAAGGGAGATCCAGGACATGCTACAGATGGGTATAATCCGCCCCTCTACCAGTGCATAGGCATCTCCAGTGGTTCTAGTTCCCAAACCAGATGGGGAAATACGCTTTTGCGTGGACTACCGTAAGCTAAATGCTGTAACTCGTCCTGACAACTATCCAATGCCACGCACAGATGAGCTATTGCAGAAATTGGGACATGCCCAATTCATCTCTACTTTAGACTTAACCAAAGGGTACTGGCAAGTACCACTAGATGAACCCGCTAAGGAAAGGTCAGCCTTCGTCACCCAGGCAGGGGTGTACGAATTCAATGTACTCCCTTTCGGGTTGCGAAATGCACCCGCCACCTTCCAAAGACTTGTAGATGGTCTCCTAGCGGGATTGGGAGAATCTGCAGTTGCCTACCTCGATGATGTGGCCATTTTTTCTGATTCATGGACAGAACACCTGGAGCACCTGGGAAAAGTCTTCGAGCGCATCCGACAGGCAGG
>NW_020694431.1:0-5314 GCF_002925995.2 Terrapene triunguis
GGGGGGGGGGGGGGGGGGGGGGGGGGGGGGGGGGGGGGGGGGGGAGACGCTGCCAGACCCCATGCGGGTACAAAACCCCCGTTTAGGGAGGGGGAGAGGGGGGAACAGTGACCCCGTGGGATGAGCCACCCACTGTGCTCGCTAATCTAGGGGTGTAGGGGGTGCAGAGGCTGTTTTCGTTCTGCTCACAGGACGCTACATGTCAGCCTCGGAGCAGGGGGCGGGTTCCTGGGACTGGGGTCTTAAAGGCACAGGCCTCCAATTCCTAGCCTGTCAAAGCTTAATCACCGCAGCTCCTCTCTATCCTATACAAGTGTTGCAGGGCCAGGGCCGCCCAGAGCGGGGGGCCAAGTGGGGCAATTTTCCGCAGGGGCCCCCACGAATATGTCGGAAGCTGCCCCCGCCTCCGTCTTCATCCGGTGTCTCAGCGTGCTGCGTCCGGGAGCGGCCCTGGCGCGCTGCAGCGCCGTGGCTCCAATGCTGTCCGGGGCCGCTCCTGGACGCATCACGCTGAGGCTCCAGGAGAGGGGGTAAGCAGCATGTTAAGGGGCCGGGAACCCCACCCCCGACCCCATCCCAACCATCACCATCACCCAGCAACAGCCCATTATGTAATTGCAAATGTATACATACCATTAAAGCATTTAATGTTTTTAAATAATGTATTTAGTGTATTTTCAAATTATTACAAATTAATTTTTGAATGTATTTCACTGGTTATTTTTTACATTTCCAAATACATGTTACTATAGTATTGCAACTTTTTTTATGGAACGGGCCCCCAAAATTGCTTTGCCCCAGGCCCCCTGAATCCTCTGGGCGGCCCTGTACACGGCTACGTTACTGCTCCAGCCAGGAGACTGAATGCGGTGAAATAGTGTACAGACACTCCCTCCCTCCAACTCTGCCTCTCACATTTTGACTATGTAAAAGTGTCTTCTATCAGTTTCTATGTCTATATGAAATCACTGCAGCTCATTTCTCTTACATAACGTGCTGAGTTGCTAACTCCCTCCCAGAGCCCACATGTCTTCACCCCCTCCTGTACCCCAATCTCATGCCCCAGGTCAGAGCCTGCACCCCTCACTCAAACTCCGCATAGCCTGCAACCCTCCTAAACCCCAACTCCATCCCAGAGCCTGCACCCCAAAAAGGGCTGGATTAACTTTTTGTGGGCCTGGTGCTAAACATATTTGTGGTCCCCCAGGGGGGAAATGGGGACATGGGGCAGGGGGAGCAGAGTCCTCAGAGTGACGGGCTGGCCGGGGGCAATGGGAGATGGGTCATGGCATGGCAGGGACAACCCCGCTCCACCCAGCCCAGTACAATGGCACTGTTTACAAACCGGGAGCTGCCAGACGCACACTGGCCAGCCCGGCCCTGCGCTCCCATCATGCTTCTTCCCCTTCGGGGCGGGCCCATGACCCCAAGGTGAGACCAGAGTGGCCCCTTTGATCGATCTGCTTCCTCCTGGCTAATGTGCCAAATTGATCTATTGGACGATTGAGGCACGCTGTTTCACTTTTTTGTGTGTGAATCCGTGAAAAGACCCCCACAAACCCCCATGCCCAGTGCCCTCCCACAGACCACTCCGAACCCCCCCCCAGATCCTCTCACTGCCCAGTGCCCCCTAGCTGTAGACCCCCCACAGCCCTCCCACAACTGCACAGTGCCCTGCACCTCCCTGCCCAGAGCCCCCCCACAGATTCCCTCACTGCCCAGTGCCCCCCACCGCCCCATTGCCACAACTGCACAGTGCCCCGCCCAGACCCCCGCACACTTCCCAGCGCCCCAACACACACAGATCTCCCCACCCCCCACTGCACAGCACCCCCCCAGACCCACTAGAGACCTACTCTCCCACACCCTAACCCCCAGCCACAATACCCGGCCCTGATGGGAGGTGACTGTGTCTGCCAGGCTCAGCCGGCAGCGCAGCCAGAGCTTGTCCTGGGGCAGGATAACTCCGTCCCCTTGGGGGTGCAATCAGCCAGGCTGGAGCAGGAGCAGAGCCTACCCGGGCCAGGCTCCCTCAGGACCCACATGCCTGGCGGGACCCAGCTGAGCCTCCCCCACTCTCCCCCTCCCCCAGCCGTCCTCTGTGACTGGCTAAGACTGGCCCAGCCTCTGCACCAATCCCAGGTGGCTCTTTCCCTGGGGAGGCAGATGGGGGCCCACAGGTCCCAGGCAGTGGAGACAGCTCAGAGCTGGAGCAGTGCTGGGGAGTGGGGCAGATCCCTGGGACGTGACTCCTGAGATCCCACCCACACCCATTGGCCCCGTGCCCAGCAGCCCTGCCGAGCCCACATGGTGGCCCCCAGCTGCTGGGTGATGAGCCCCCTACAGCAGCGGCATAGCCAGGTTCTAACATCAGGGATTTATTGTATTATGTATAGTAAGTGTTTAATATAAAAATCAGGTAGTAGGGTTTACAATGTTATAACAAGAGATTATGCTATTATCATTATCCAGTCAACTTGCACACTACTATTTTGAATTAGTGATAATTCACAGAGAGAGAAAGAAGAAAGCTGAATTTAGAGAATAATTATTAACCAGATTCTTGGTTATTCACCAGCCACTTTGCTACAGTCCATAGCACAAAGTACCATAAACCCAGTAGAATCTGGCCAAGAGAATATTCACCTCAAATTGTCATCTGCTACACCCCCCACCCCATTCCCAGTCACCACTATTCAGCAGGGCCGCCCAGAGGGGGTGGCAAGTGGGGCAATTTGCCCCAGGCCCCAAGTATGTCGGAGACTCCCCCCGCTTCCGTCTTCCCCCATCCCATCCCCCGGTGTCCTGGATGCGGCACGCTGAGGCTCCGGGAGAGGGGGTAAGCGGCATGATAAGGGAGGGGCCAGACAACCCCCTGACCCCATCCCCCCACAGCCATGACCCCCAGCTCCGTGCCCAGCCCCTCTGAGCCGAGCCCCCCTGACTCCTTCTCCCCCACAGCCCAGACCCCCAGACCCCCAGCTCCCAGCCCAGCCCCTCTGAGCTGGACACCTCCAGACCCCATCCATCCCCTCCACAGCCCAAACCCCCAGCTCGGAGCCCAGCCCCTCTGAGCCGGACAACCCCCTGACCCCATCCCACCACAGCCATGACCCCCATCTCTGAGTCCAGCCCCTCTGAGCCGGACACCTCCCTGACCCCATCTCCCCACATCCCTGAGCCCAGCCCCTGTGAGCCGGGCACCTCCCAACCCAGAGCCCAGCTCCCCCCGCAGCCCTGGGCAACAGCAGCACCACCCCCAGGCAGCGACAGTCCATTGGCACCAACCATCACCATCATCCAACAACAGCCCATTATGTAATTGCAAATGTACACATACCATTAAAGCATTTAATGTTTTCAAATAATGTATTTAGTGTATTTTCAAATTATTACAAATTAATTTTTGAATGTATTTCACTGGTTATTTTTTACATTTCCAAATACATGTTACTATAGTATTGCAACTTTTATTTATGGAATGGGCCACCAAAATTGCTTTGCCCCAGGTCCCCTGAACCCTCTGGGCGGCCCTGCTATTCAGGAGATAGCGAAGTGAAAAGGTGGCATGTCTGAAGCATTTAGCAGGCCATTGAAAACTAGTATAGAGTATGAGAACATTCCTTAATTCTGAGCACTAGGTCTGCAGCTAATCAGCAGGGAGATGTAGGAGACATAACTGGAACCTTAAAGCACCTTTACCCCTCTTTCCTTCACAAACTGCACTAAGCACAGTTTAGATACTGTATCTAAGGGGTAGGCAACCTATGGCACGCGTGCCGAAGGCAGGGCCGGCTTTAGGCCAATTCAACCAATTCCCCTGAATCGGGCCCCATGCCTAAGAGGGCCCCGTGCCCAAGCCCCGGTACGGCGTACTGGCAAGAGCCGGTGCGCCGTACCGGGGTGGCCCGGCTTCCCCAGGGGCAATTTAAAGGGCCCAGGCCCTTTTAATTGCCACCAGAGCCCCACTGCTGGAGCCCTGGGGTAGGGCTGCGGGGCTCTGGGGGCTATTTAAAAAGTCCGGGGCTCCCGCTGCCTCTACTACCCCGATCCTTTAAATAGCCGCTGGAGCCCCCCTGCTTCCCCAGGGCTCCCACGGCTATTTAAAGGGCCGGGGCGGTAGAAGCAGGGGAGCCCCAGGCCCTTTATATAGCCCCCAGAACCCTGGGATAGTGGGGGACTCGGGGGCTATTTAAAGGGCTGGGACTCCAGCTGCCTCTGCTGCACCCCCTGCCCGCAACCAGCCCCGCACCCCCCGCCCTGCCCACAGCCAGACCCTGTCTCCAGCCAGCCCTGCACCCCCTGCCCACAGCCAGCCCCTGCTGCACCCCCTGCCCTACCTCCAGCCCTGCACCCCCTGCCTGCACCAGCCCTGCACCCCCTGCCCTGCCTGCAGCCAGCCCCGCACCCCCGGCCCTGTCTCCAGCCAAGCCCTGCCGCACCCCCCTGCCTGAAGCCAGCCAGTCCCACACTCCTCTGTCTCCAGCCTTGCCAACCCCTGCCGCACCCGCCTGCGGCCCTGCCTGAAGCCAGCCAGCCACCCCACACACCCGTTTCCAGCCAGCCCCACACCCCCTGCCCTGCCCACACCAGCCTTGCACCCCCTGCCCTGCCTGCACCAGCCTTGCACCCCCTGCCCTGCCTGCAGCCAGCCCCGCACCCCCTGCCCTGTCTCCAGCCAACCCCTGCCGCACCCCCCTGCCTGAAGCCAGACAGTCCCACACTCCTCTGTCTCCAGCCCTGCCAACACCTGCCACACCCGTCTGCGGCCCTGCCTGAAGCCAGCCCGCCCGCCCCACACACCCCTGTCTCCAGTCAGCCCCGCATTCCTTGCCCTGCCTGCAGCCAGACCCTACCTCCAGTCTGACCCTGCCCTGCCTCCAGTCAGCCCCATGTCCACTGGTGCCCTGTAGTTCCCAGGGCAGTAACCCTGCACACCTGCTTCAATAAGGGGGGCAGAGGGCAGCTGGGACCCACACATGTGCACATCACTAGGGTGACCAGGCAGCAAGTGTGAAAAATCGGGACGGGGGTGGGAGGTAATAGGATACTATATAAGAAGAAGATCCAAAACTCAGGACTGTCCCTATAAAATCGGGACATCTGGTCACCCTAGCACACCCCCAGGGAGTGGCAGGGACCCACACATGTGAAACGGAGCTCATTAATAATCGATCAACAGCATATATAATGCAATGTACATAATATATAATTTTATTATTTATATAGTTATGTAAAGTAAATAATACATGGAAGAAATGAAAGGGGTTTTTTTTTTACAGGGTTTTTTTTTTTTTTTTTTTTTTTTTTTTTT
>NW_020694431.1:5414-16249 GCF_002925995.2 Terrapene triunguis
GGTTTTTTTTTTTTTTTTTTTTTGTTAGTCATCCCTGCTGGGGCACCACAGAAAATCTTCGAATTGGGCCCCGCACTTCCTAAAGCCGGCCCTGGCCGAAGGCAGCACGCAAGCTGATTTTCAGAGGCACTAACACTGCTTTGGTCTTGGCCACCAGTCCGGGGGGCTCTGCATTTTAATTTAATTTTAAATGAAGCTTCTTAAACATTTTAAAAACCTTATTTACTTTACATACAGCAATAGTTTAGTTATATATTATAGACTTATAGAAAGAGACCTTCTAAAAATGTTACAATGTATTACTGGCATGCGAAACCTTAAATTAGAGTGAATAAATGAGGACTCGTCACACCACTTCTGAAAGGTTGCCGACCACTGCTGTATGTGATCCACAGTATCTGTCACACTTCTGGGTCTCATGGAAATGAGTACACACTTTGTGTATAAAAGAGTGCACTAAAGTATTTCTCTCTCTCTCAAAAAAAGGGTTTAACATTCTATCCTAATTTTTTTCACAAAACCAGTGATGTCCATGAGAGGTCTACACATAGATCAATTCCAGTATCACCTTGGTATCACCTTGGGCTCAGGGGCATGATCCGTACCCTCAAACCTTACCTCCCTTTTCACGGATTCACACACACAAAAAAGTGAAACAGCACGCCTCAATCATGCAATAGATCAATTTGGCACATTAGCCAGGAGGAAGCAGATCGTGAGTGTTTTTGACCACAAACCCCATCCCTCCCGTTTTGCAACCATCCCTGGACCAGTGACAGGTGCATGAGCAGCCAAGTCATTGGAAATAAGCAAGGAGAACCCAGTGGAAAAAATGAAAGGGGCCACTCTGGTCTCACCTTGGGCTCAGGGGCATGCTCCGTTCCCCCAAACCCTACCTCCCTTTTCACAAATTCAATGAAAGGGGCCACTCTGGTCTCACCTTGGGCTCAGGGGCATGCCCCATACCCCCAAACCTTACCTCCCTTTTCACATATTCAGTGAAAGGGGCCACTCTGGTCAGGAAGCAGATCGGGATTGTTTTTGACCACATACCCCGTCCCTCCTGATTCACAACCCCATTGACCAGGCAGTAGCAAGTAACCCAGCTGTCAAGTTGCGTGGCAGAAACCGCACCCAGTAGCAAAACGGGAGGGTTGCTTTTCATGGCGTCACAGGTGCAGGTTTGTTTTCTTCCTCCCCTCCCCCACTTGCTGCCGGCGGGGTGTTTTTTGCTTGGGGCGGCAAAAAAGCCAGAGCCGGCCCTGCTTGGGGGTTGTTTGGAGGGGGAGGGTGGAATAGAATAGGTTAACTGGGACGGTGGGGTGGGAGAAGTGGGTGAAAGAGCCTGGACCAGCTAGGCAGGGGTGGGTGAGAACCTCGGCATTATTGGGGTGGGGGAGGAGAGTTTTACAACAGCCTCCTACAGTCTGCATCGCTTCCAATTAGCTTCCCCCACTCTAGCTCTGTCCCCATTCTGCTCCTTTCCCTGTCTGCCCCTCCACCTTCCTCCCAGTCCCTAGCTTTGCTGCTCACCGAGTCTCCTCTCGCTGTAGGCTGGAGCTGCTTCCTGCTGACTCTGGCTGGGAACCAGCGTGGGGAGCGGGGCAAGCCCCGGTTAGGCGCGTTTCAGTTTCAGTTTGCATTTCTCATGCCCTAGAAAAACGCGACCGTGTTTGTGTTCTTTCTTTTTAAAAATCTTAATGTTTCCTATAAATATTAGGTTTTATTTATTTCTACTAAGGGAACCTAAATTTAGTGATTAAATTACCTGACATTGTCCCTTTAATTATTAGGAAATTAACTTTAGAAGCCAACATGTGTGACACTGAGATGGTCTGAATCAGCCCGTTACAAGAGCATATTTTCTGGGGACAGCTAGAGATTGAAATTCACCAGGTGCAGGGTTCAAATAAAGCTCTAGCTACCAGTGATTAGTACTCAGGCTTTAAACAAGTAAAGTGAATTTCAGCCCTGCTGAACAAGCTTAAACCAGCTTTTATATCTAGCATTTAGAATAAGGTCCATCTATTAACCAGAGGGAATGTAGATTATTCTGTACATAAGCAGTTTTTATTTTACAAAAGATTGCTATAGTTTTTAGTAGTGTCACCGCCTGAGGGGCTCGAGGCGGACTTCAAAGGGTCCGTTGGCCCGGTGTGCTTAGCACCAATAAAGACACCGAGGGGAGAAAGCAAGCCAAGTTTATTCCAGAGCTCTGAAATGACACTAGGAGACCAGCATGTCTCAAATCCAGTGCAACAAATACACACAGCTTTTACTTTTTATACTTCAAGCAGTTTCTATGTAAGCCTCTGTCTGTTAACTCCCTAGTATTCCTCCCACCCCTCCCTTCTCTAGCCGTTACAATTAGAAAAGTTCCCATACGCCTGTGAGAAAACTTTCCCAGTCTCTGCGGCCTTGAGTTAGACATCTGCAAAACTAACTTTCCTCTTTCTTATCTCTATTATTTCTGCTAGTGTGAGTAAAACTGAAGCCATCTGCTAAAAACGCTGACCAATACATTTTTGCTGTAGCCTGTAAGCATTACACACAGAAGTAAGTGAGAGTTCACAAGATGGAGTCTGGGGGTTCCGCTAGGCCCAGAGCAAAAGAGCTTCATCGACACTTTGGTCTTCCACTCTCCCGAGTTACCTGGTAGCTATGCCTAGGGGGGGTCCCCAACAGTAGGTTGCTAAATTCTGCTGCATTTTTTTATTCCTAGTGTTGTATTAAAACAATATTCATATATTCGGGTTGAGAGTAGGCCCACCTTGTCCTTTGGGATTAAAATAGTATGAATAAAACCCTTTCCCTTTTAGGTGTAAGGGGACTTCCTCCATGGTTCCCACCCGCAGGAGGCCTTGTACCTCCTGAGCAAGCAGATGCTCGTGAGAAGGGTCCCTAAAGAGGGACAGGGAGGGAGTTTGAGAGGGAGGGATAGAAATAAACTGGAGGGTACATCCCTCTGCTACCATGATGAGGACCCACTGGTCTGATATTATAGAGGCCCAGGCAGGGAGGAAGGGGAACAAATGGTTGGAAAATAACAGGGGTGCTGGATACAGGCTGGAAGGTTGCCCTTGGGTGCACTCTCAAATTGCCTGCTTGCTACCCAGCTGACTGCAGATAGAGCTCGAGTGAGCCGCAGTGGCTGGCTGATGGCCTTGGCGGCCCTTGAAGCCCTTGCCCTTCTCGTGAAAGGTCTTCAGTCGGGATTGACTCCCAAACCTGTGGGACTGTTGCTGCTTGAACTGCTTTCTCGCAGGCGCCAGTGTGTAAAGGCCCAGCGAGCGCAATGTGGTCCTAGAGTCTTTTATGACATGTAATTTATTATCTGTCTGTTCCGAGAACAGTGCCAGGCTATCGAACAGGAGGTCCTGGATGGATTGCTGAACCTCCACCAACAGGCCTGATGACTGTAGCCAGGATGCACGCCTCATGGAAATGCCCGAAGCCATGGTTTGTGCCACACAGTCCACCACATCTGAGGCCACTTGGAAAGCTGCCCTGGCCACCACCCCGCCCTCATCATGGATTGCCAGTAACTCCTTCCTGGGGTCTTCTGGCAGCTAGTCCCTGAATTTGGCCATGAACTGCCAAATGACAGCTGCAGTGGCATAGGAGCCAGCAAACAGAGCTGTAAACAGGGGAGTTTGAGTGGGAGTTCTGTTGGACGAGAAGGATTTAGTTGGGAAAGGTATGACAGATACAGAGGCAGCAGTGGTAGTGACCCAAACAGTGAAAGACACAATGAAGATGACTGGATGTGGAAGCTGCAGCATGTACATGATCCTGGAGGGAGTACCTGAAAAGAGTTTCGTCTGCATGAAGTGCTGCCTGATAGAGCTGATGGAAGAAAAGATCCGAGGATTGGAGATGCTGGTGGAAACTCGGGTTGAGTTTAGAAGGGGGTTTGAGTAGATGATGGAGCAAAGACATGAGGAGGCTGAAGGGAAAAGCTCAGACTTGCAGATGGAAGCAGGACCAAAGAACTCTGAGGGGAGACTGCTGGGTGAGGAAAGTGGACAGTGGAAGCATGTGACTAAGAGAACCGGGCAGAGGAAAAGACGGGCTAGTGAAGGAGAAATAGAGCTCAGGAACAGGTTTGCGGAGTTGGAAAATGAAGAAGGGGCACAACAGGTGGTAACTGAAGGTGAGAGGGCAAGGAAGAAGAGAAGAGCAGCTAGTCCTATAGGAAGAGGGGAAGAGTCAATGGAGATAACAACACCAAATATGAGCCCCAGAAGGATACAGGATGGGTTGCAGAGGATTGCAAGGGAGAATAGGAATCAAGAGGACTTGCAGCCAGAGGGAACAGGGGATAGACCGGAGAACCGCACCATCACCAGGAAAAGGCAGGTCTACATGATTGGGGACTCCTTACTGAGAAGAATAGACAGGCCTGTAACCAGAGCTGATCCAGAGAACAGAAGGGTGTCCTGTCTGCCGGGTGCTAAGATATGGGGTGTGGACCTGAGGCTGAAGAGGATCCTACCGGGAGCGGGAAAGAATCCACTGATTGTCCTTCATGTGGGAATAAATGATGCGGCTAGATTCTCGCTGGAATGTATCAAGGGAGACTATGCCAGGCTGGGGAAGACGCTTAAGGAAATTGAGGCTCAGGTGATCTTCAGTGGGATTCTGCCTGTTCCTAGAGAAGGGCAACAAAGGTGTGACAAGATTATGACGATCAACAGATGGCTCAGACAGTGGTGCTATAAGGAGGGCTTTGGGATGTATGGCCACTGGGAGGCATTCATGGACAGAGGACTGTTCTCTCAGGATGGACTTCACCTGAGTAGGGAGGGAAATAGACTTCTAGGATGGAGGCTGGCACAACTGGTTAAGAGAGCTTTAAACTAGGAATTGGGGGGAGATGGTTGGGAGATGTCCAGGTAATCTCCACGCCAGATTTTAACATTGAGAGGGAAGAAAACGAAGTAAGAAAGGATACAGCCGTGGGTAGGAGAATGGACGTAAGGAGGAAGGGTAGTGTAGATACCAGTCTAATAGGTGATACTGGCGGTAGAATGTCTGTGCCTAATCGGGTAAAGAATGTGAGCGAAGCCAAACAGCAAAAATTAAGTTGTTTGTACACCAATGCGAGGAGCCTAGGTAACACAATGGAGGAACTAGAGTTACTGGTGCAGGAAGTGAAACTAGATATTATAGGGATAACAGAAACATGGTGGAATAGTAGTCTGACTGGAGTACAGGTATTGAAGGATATGTGCTGTTTAGGAAAGACAGAAATAAAGGCAAAGGTGGTGGAGTAGCATTGTATATCAATGATGAGATAGACTGTAAAGAAATAAGAAGTGATGGAATGGATAAGACAGAGTCTGTTTGTGCAAAAATCACATTGGGGAAGAAAGCTACTAGAGCCTCCCCTGAGATGGTGCTTGGGGTGTGCTATAGACCACCGGGATCTGATTTGGATATGGATAGAGACCTCTTTAATGTTTTTAATAAAGTAAATACTAATGGGAATTGTGTGATTATGGGAGACTTTAACTTCCAAGATATAGACTGGAGGACAAGTGCTAGTAATAATAATAGGGCTCAGATTTTCCTGGATGCAATAGCTGATGGATTCCTTCACCAAGTAGTTGCTGAACCAACAAGAGGGGATGCCATTTTAGATTTGGTTTTGGTGAGTAGTGAGGACCTCATAGAACCTGGTCTACACTATGAGTTTAGTTTGAATTTAGCAGCATTAAATCGAATTAACCCTGCACCCGTCCACACAACGAAGCCATTTACTTCAACATAAAGGGCTCTTAAAATCAATTTCTGTACTCCTCCCCATCGAGGGGAATAGCGCCGAAATCAACATTGCCATTTCGAATTAGGGTTAGTGTGGCCATAATTCGACGGTATTGGCCTCCGGGAGCTATCCCACAGTGCACCATTGTGACCGCTCTGGACAGCAATCTAAACTCGGATGCACTGGCCAGGTAGACAGGAAAACCCCCGCGAACTTTTGAATTTCATTTCCTGTTTGCCCAGCGTGGAGCACTGATCAGCACAGGTAACCATGCAGAGCTCATCAACACAGCCAGAATCAAAAAAGAGCTCCAGCATGGACCGTACGGGAGATACTGAATCTGATCTTTGTATGGGGAGATGAATCTGTTCTATCAGAACTCCGTTCCAAAAGACGAAATGCCAAAACATTTGAAAAAATCTCCAAGGCCATGATGGACAGATGCCACAACAGGGACTCAACACAGTGCTGCGTGAAACTTAAGGAGCTGAGACAAGCCTACCAGAAAGCCAAAGAATCAAATGGACGCTCACGGAGGGAAGGGCGACTGATGACTGTAGCTATCCCACAGTTCCCGCACTCTCCGAAAACCATTTGAATTCTGGGTTGAGCTCCCAATGCCTGAAGGGTCAAAAACATTGTCGCGGGTGGTTCAGGGTATATGTCGTCAGCCCTCCCCCTCCCCCCCCCGGCTCTGTGAAAGCAAAGGGGAAAAAATCATTTCTCACCTTTTTTCACTGTCATCATATGTCTACTGGATGCTGCTGGCAGACGCGGTGCTGCAGCACTACACAGCAGCATCCTCTTGCCTTGCCTTGCCTTGCCTTGCCTTGCCTTGTGGATGGCAGACGGTGCAGTATGACTGGTAACCGTCATCGTCGTCCCGTGGGTGCTCCTGGCTGGCCTCAGTGAGGTCAGTCGGGGGCGCCTGGGCAGACATGGGTGCTCCTGGCTGGCCTTGGTGAGGTCGGTCGGGGGCGCCTGGACAAAAAGGGGAATGACTTCAGGTCATTCTCTTCCTTAAGTTTTGTGTAATGGAAATTCAGTCCTGCCTGGAATATCATGCCAGCTGGAGGCTTCTGCCTCAGGCTGCTCTCCTAGTCGGCAGCACTGCGTGGTCGCACCTACCCCAGCCTATCCCTTGCTCCCAGAGCTCACAATCAGATACTTAGACCTCTAAATTTTGCTGCAAATAAAAAAATAAAGCTGCCGTTTAGAACTGTCCCCCAACATACATATCCTGGGACATTTTGTATTTTACCAGTGTCAACCAAAGGCCCACACACAAATGGAGATTCAGTCCTGCCTGTGCTTCTATCCTAGTGCTTATCACAGATTCCCATTTTCAGCTATAGGCTGAGCAAGTGCAGAATGGTAGTTCACTCGACTTCGCTGTAAACCAACCGCCCTCCCCTTCCCTCCCCCCTTTGATCTCTGCTTGCAGAGGCAATAAAGTCAGTGTTGTTTCAAATTCATGCATTCTTTATTACTTCATCACACAATGGGGGGGATAACTGCCAAGGTAGCCCGTGAGGGGTGGGGGAGGAGGGAAGCAATGGGTGGGCTTGTTGTAGGGGCACCCCCTAGAATGGCATGCAGCTCATCATTTCTGCAGGATGTCTGGGGCTCTGACCCGAAGCGGCCGTGTGCCTCTCTGGTTCTTTAGTAGGCTTGCCTGATATTTTAGGCAGGACTGACTCTCCATTAGACAAAACTTAAAGAAGAGAATGACCTGGGAAGTCATTCCCATTTTTGTACAGGTGCCCCCGACCGACCTCACCGAGGCCAGCCAGGAGCACCCATGACAGCAGCAGCAGACGGTACAGTATGGCTGGTAACCGTCTTTGCTAACTTGCAAAGGCAAGGGGATGCTGCTGTGTAGTGCTGCAGTACCGCGTCTGTCAGCAGCATCCAGTAGACATACAGTGACAGTGAAAAGAGGCTGAACGGGCTCCATGGTTGCCGTGGTATGGTGTCTGCCCAGGCAATCCAGGGAAAAGGGCGTGAAATGATTGTCTGCCGGTGCTTTCACGGAGGGAGGATTGACTGATGGCATTTACCCATAACCACCCGTGACAAATTTTTGGCCCCATCAGGCATTGGGATCTCAACCCAGAATTCCAATGGGTGGGGGAGACTGCGGGAACTATGGGATAGCTATGGGCTATCTACCCACAGTGCAACGCTCCGGAAGTCAACACTAGCCTCGGTACATGGACGCACACCGCCGAATTAATATGCTTAGTGTGGCCACATGCACTCGACTTTATACAATCGATTGCCAAAAATCGAATTCTGTAAATTTGGAGTAATCCCGTAGTGTAGACATACCTGAAGAAATGGTTGTAGGGGACAACCTTGGTTCAAGCGATCATGGGCTAATTCAGTTCAAACTAAATGAAGGATAAACCAAAATAGATCTGTGACAAGGGTTTTTGATTTCAAAAGGGCTAACTTTAAAAAATTAAGGAAATTAGTTAGGGAAGTGGATTGGACTGAAGAACTTGTGAATCTAAAGGCGGAGGAGGCCTGGAATTACTTCAAGTCAAAGTTGCAGAAACTACCAGAAGTCTGCATCCCAAGAAAGGGGAAAAAATTCATAGGCAGGAATTGTAGACCAAGCTGGATGAGCAAGCATCTCAGAGAGGTGATTAAGAAAAAGCAGAAAGCCTACAAGGAGTGGAAGATGGGAGTGATCAGCAAGGAAAACTACCTTATTGAGGTCAGAACATGTAGGGATAAAATGAGAAAGGCCAAAAGCCATGTAGAGCTGTACCTTGCAAAGGGAATTGAAACCAATAGTAAAAGGTTCTATAGCCATATTAATAAGAAGAAAACAAAGAAAGAAGAAGCGGTACCGCTAAACACTGAGGATGGAGTGGAGGTTAAGGATAATCCAGGCATGGCCTAATATCTAAACAAATACTTTGCCTCAGTCTTTAATGAGGCTAATGAGAAGCTTAGGGATAATGGTAGGATGACACATAGGAATGAGGATATGGAGGTAGATATTACCATATCCGAGGTAGAAGCCAAACTCGAACAGCTTAATGGGATTAAATCGGGGGGGCCAGATAATCTTCATCCAAGAATAGTAAAGCACATGAAATTGCAAGCCCATTAGCAAGAATTTTTAATGAATCTGTAAACTCAGGGGTTGTACCGTGTGACCAGAGAATTGCTAACATAGTTCCTGTTTTTAAGAAAGGGGGAAAAATGTGATCTGGGTAACTACAGGCCTGTTAGGTTGACATCTGTAGTATGCAAGGTCTTAGAAAATTTTTTGAAGGAGAAAGTAGTTAGGGACATTGAGGTCAATGGTAATTGGGACAAAATACAACATGGTTTTACAAAAGGTAGATCGTGCCAAACCAACCTGATCTCCTTTTTTGAGATGGCAACAGATTTCTTAGACAAAGGAAATGCAGTGGATCTAATTTACCTCGATTTCAGTAAGGCATTTGATACGGTTTCACATGGGGAATTATTAGCCAAATTGGAAAAGATGGGGATCAATATGAACATTGAAAGATGGATAAGGAACTGGTTAAAGGGGAGACTACAATGGCTCATACTGAAAGGTGAATTGTCAGGCTGGAGGGAGGTTAATAGTGGAGTTCCTCAGGGATTGGTTTTGGGACCAATCTTATTAAATCTTTTTATTACTGACCTTGGCACAAAAAGTGGGAATGTGCTAATAAAGTTTGCAGATGACACAAAGCTGGGAGGTATTGCCAATACAGAGAAGGACCGGGATATCATACAGGAAGATCTGGATGATCTTGTAAACTGGAGTAATAGTAATAGGATAAAATGTAATAGTGAAAAGTGCGAGGTCATGCATTTAGGGATTAATAACAAGAATGTTTGTTATAAGCTGGGGACGCATCAGTTGAAAGTATCAGAGGCAGAGAAGGACCTCAGAGTATTGGTTGATCACAGGATGACTATGAGCTGCCAATGTGATATGGCCGTGAAAAAAGCTAATGCGGGCTTGGGATACATCAGGCAAGGTATTTCCAGTAGAGATAAGGAGGTGTTAGTACCATTATACAAGGCACTGGTGAGACCTCATCTGGAATACTGTGTGCAGTTCTGGTCTCCCATGTTTAAGAAGGATGAATTCAAAGTGGAACAGGTACAGAGAAGGGCTACTAGGATGATCCTAGGAATGGAAAACCTGTCTTATGAAAGGAGACTCAAAGAGCTTGGCTTGTTTAGCCTAACCAAAAGAAGGCTGAGGGGAGATATGCTTGCTCTCTATAAATATATCAAAGGGATAAATACCAGGGAGGGAAAGGAATTATTTAAGCTCAGTACCAATGTGGACACAAGAATAAATGGATATAAACTGGCCATCAGGAAGTTTCGACTTGAAATTAGATGAAGGTTTCTAACCATCAGAGTAGTGAAGTTCTGGAACAGCCTTCCAAGGGGAGCAGTGGGGGCAAAAGACATATCTGGCTTCAAGACTAAGCTTGATAAGTTTATGGAGGGGATGGTATGATGGGATAGCCTAATTTTGGCAATTAATTGATCTTTGACTATTAGTGGTAAATATGCCCAGTGGTCTGTGATGGGATGTTAGATGGGGTGGGATCTGAGTTACTACAGAGAATTCTTTCCTGGGTGTCTGGCTGATAAGTCTTGCCCACATGCTCAGGGTTTAGCTGATCGCCATTGTGACGTTGTGCAGTCTATATGGTTTTATAAAAACTTGATAATAAGTCAATATAATGTAACTGGGATAGTTTTAGAGAAAATACGGTAATAAGTGAATGTAACGTAACTGGGATATGCTTCATGCAAAAGGTCTCTTGTAAGGTATCATTACAAAGCTTATAATCTACTGAGTGTGATCATCTGATTTGTATAAATGTACCACTCTTGTATCTAAAACTAGAAATATAAAATGTAACTCTGAGGGCCTATTGTAATTATGTAAAGTGTGGGCCATTAATGATGGTTTGGAATCTTGATGACTCCCATTGTCTGCAGATGGCTGTTTACCTGTGAGTCTCCCTGTATATGTGTGTGCTGGCAAGTGAGTAATGAAGTCTTGCAGTGA
>NW_020694432.1:0-3826 GCF_002925995.2 Terrapene triunguis
GATGAGTCCGTGCTTTCAGAGCTGCGCTCCAAAAGAAGGAATGCTAAGATCTACGAGAAGATCTCTAAAGCCATGGCAGAGAGAGGATACAGCCGGGATGCAACGCAGTGCCGCGTGAAAATCAAGGAGCTGAGACAAGGCTACCAAAAAACCAAAGAGGCAAACGGACGCTCCGGATCCCAGCCCCACACATCCCGTTTCTACGAGGCACTGCATTCCATCCTTGGTGCGGCTGCCACCACTACCCCACCAGTGACCGTGGACTCTGAGGATGGGATATTGTCCGCGGCCGGTTCCTCGTCGGACATGTTAGCGGACGGGGAAGATGAAGAAGGAGATGAGGAGGACGAGGCAGTCGACAGCGCTGGCACCGCTGATTTCCCCAACAGCCAGGAGCTCTTCATCACCCTTACCGAGATCCCCTACCAACCGTCCCCATCCCTTACCCCGGACACAGAATCAGGGGAAGGATCAAGCAGTAAGTGCTATAAACATCTAAACATTTATTTTTAACAGAACTGAATTATTTACAATATTAACAATGGGTTATTTCCTAAAGTGCTTTAAACATGTAAACATTTATCTACAACAAAACTGGAATATTTACAATATCAACAAAGGGTTTCTCATGATTTCTCTGCCTTGGGCTCTTCACTATTTAGTCCCAACTATTTAAAAATTTTTTTACAATGTCCGGGTATTCATGATTATGCAGCCCAAGACGCTCCACTCTTTAGTCCCAGTGCACCTACGCGAAAATCCGGTCAATATGGCTGGGGATAGACGCGAAATCCTCATAGGAGAACTCCTCGTAGGTCTCATGGAGGTACAGTTCCAGCCTGTTCATCAGGTTCCTGGGTAGGGCGATCTTATTGGGCCCTCCGTGGTAGCACACGTTTCCCCGCCACGACACAATCAAGTATTCAGGGATCATCGCACGGCACAGCATAGCGGCATACGGCCCTGGTTTTTGCATGCTTTCCCTCAGCATGCGTTCCTTCTCGCTGTCCGAGATCCTCATGAGGGTGATGTCACTCATGATGCCCTGCTTTGAATTAGGGAGGGGAATGTTAGTATTGGGACTGCTTTACAGCCACGCGGTGGAGGGAGAGGGGCAGCATACAGGGATCTTTCCCTGGGACAGCCACGAGGGGGTGGGACAGGGGCCGAGTTCATGCTTGCCTGATTGCTGGCATTGAGACTGGCATTGCTTTCAATGTGACAGGAGGCCAGTGCTCCTATTAAAGTTTTAAGCAGCCACAAGTCTAGGGCTTACCATGATTACAGAAGTTCAGGTGTCCTGCCACGCTTCTCAGATCACTGCAAGACCACTGCAAAGACCACTGCAAGACCCCAGGCACTGAAGGCGAGGGCCGAAAATTCGACCTTGTCCTGAGTGCGCATGTGAGAGGTGGAGTGCATGGTCTTGTTCACAGAGAAAGACTAGGTTCTTTGTACACAACTTCATTTATCTGTCTCAGGAATTCACTTCCTTTTTCCCATTCCCACAGACACATCTGCGACTGTCTCCCAACCCAGCCTGTCAGCACACTCCCAGAGGCTAGCGCAGATTAGGCGGAGGAAGAAGAAGACGCGTGAAGACATGTTCTCAGAACTAATGGACTGCTCCCGAGCCCAGGCAGCACAGCAGACACAGTGGAGGGAGAACTTGTCACAAATGCACCGAGCAGTCATGGAACGGGAGGAGAGGTGGCGTCAGGAGGACCAACAGGCTACTGAAAAGCTGCTTGGACTAATGAGGGAGCAAACGGACACGCTCCGGCGCCTTGTGGATGTTCTGCAAGACCGGAGGCAGGAGGACAGAGCCCCGCTGCAGTCTATCTCTAACCGCCCTCCCCCGCCACCAAGTCCCACACCCCCCTCACCCAAAGTACAAAGAAGGAGGGGCGGCAAGGGCCGTTAAAACTTTCAGTCAACCCCTGCAGACTGCTCTAGCACTAGAAGGCTCTCATTCCCCAAAATTTGAAAAGTCCTTTCCTACCCACCTCACAGAAGCCCCCGTGCAAGTTTCACCCCCCACGTTTCATGTGTGGTTCATAATAAAATATTCGTTTCTGTTAATTACTGTTTCCATGACTTTCTTTTGGAGGAAAGTCTGTCTGAAGGGGGGGGAAGGGGCTTGGTAATTGGACAGGACAGTCACCTTTAGCAGGGTACAGAGGCGGGGTCAGGTCCAGCATCAGGACACATACACAGTGCAGTCACTAGTGACCCTGGTCAGTCTGGGAGGTGGTTTTCATGTCCTGGGGGGGAGGGGGGAGTTGCTCTGTGACTTTGTGGTGGGGGAGGTCAGTTACAGATCTTATGCTGCGGTCCTTATCCTGGATCACAGAGCCACGCAGCAGGGGATCTGTATCCCTCCTCCCCCAGGCAGAAACTCACATAGCTGACACATACACGCAGTTCCGCCCAGGAGAGCTGGCAGGCTCCGTTGAAACAACAAGTCCACCACTGTGGAGCCTGTCATTCCTGGAGTTTAAAAGCATCATTTGCATCAGAACACTAAACCCGCCCCCCGCCACAGTCTGCGTCCCCGGTTTAAAACATTCCCGCGAAAACAGTAATAAAGACAACGGTGTTCATTGACAAAATAGAACTGATTTTATTTTTTGGGAAGGGGGTGAAGGGGGTATGTAACTGGAGGTTCAGCTTCTGTGTCCACAAACTTAACAGTCACTGGTTACCCTGCTCAGTCTGGAACCTTGCTTTCAAAGCCTCCCGGATGCACAGCGCGTCCCGCTGGGATCTTCTAATCGCCCAGCTGTCTGGCTGGGCGTAATCAGCAGCCATGCTATTTGCCTCAACCTCCCACCCCGCCATAAAGGTCTCCCCCTTGCTCTCACAGAGATTGTGGAGCACACAGCAAGCTGCTATAACAATGGGGATATTGGTTTCGCTGAGATCACAGCGAGTCAGTAAGCTTCTCCATCTCCCTTTGAGACGGCCAAAAGCACACTCCACCACCATTCTGCCCTTGCTCAGACGGTAGTTGAACCGTTCTTTTTCTGTGTCCAGGGCGCCAGTATAGGGCTTCATGAGCCAGGGCATTAGCGGGTAGGCTGCGTCCCCGAGGATCACTGTAGGCATCTCCACATCCCCAAGAGTTATTTTGTGGTCCGGGAAGTAAATACCTTCCTGCAGCCGTCTAAACAGACCAGAGTTCCTGAACACGCGAGCGTCATGAACCTTGCCCGGCCATCCGACGTTGATGTTGGTAAAACGTCCCCTATGGTCCACCAGTGCTTGCAGCACCATTGAAAAGTAGCCCTTTCTGTTAATGTACTGGCTGGCCTGGTGGTCCGGTCCCAGGATAGGGATGTGAGTCCCATCTATAGCCCCACCACAGTTTGGGAATCCCATCGCGGCGAAGCCATCTATGATGACCTGCGCGTTTCCCAGGGTCACTACCTTTGAGAGCAGAACCTTAACGATTGCGTTGGCTACTTGCATCACAACAACCCCCACGGTAGATTTGCCCACACCAAAGTGGTTCGCGACTGACCGGTAGCTGTCTGGCGTTGCAAGCTTCCAGAGAGCTATGGCCACTCGCTTCTGGACAGTCAGGGCTGCTCGCATCCGGGTGTCATTGCGCTTCAGGGCAGGGGACAGCAACTCACAAAGTTCGAGGAAAGTCCCCTTCCGCATGCGAAAGTTTCGCAGCCACTGGGATTCGTCCCAGACCTGCAGCACTATGCGGTCCCACCAGTCCGTGCTTGTTTCCCGGGCCCAGAATCGCCGTTCCACAATATCCACATGACCCATTGCCACCGTGATGTCCTGGGCGCTGGGTCTCGTGGTTTCTGAC
>NW_020694433.1:0-5875 GCF_002925995.2 Terrapene triunguis
GGACTGGGGTTCAGGCGGTGGTAGAGGGGAAATCGGGGGGAGAGTTAAAGTTTGCAACCATGTGCAGTGGTTGCAAAAAAAGAGTGTTGCGGGGCAGCATTTTCTCCTCGAGGAGGGGACGTCTTAGGCCTGGTCTACACTAGGCTTTTATGTCGACTTTAGCGCCGTTATATCGAATTAACCCTGCACCCGTCCACACCAGGAAGCCATTTAGTTCGACATAAAGCTCTCTTTAAATCGATTTCTGTAATCCTCCCCAACGAGAGGATTAGCGCTAAATTCGACATGGCCATATCGAATTAGGCTAGGTGTGGATGGAAATCGACGGTAATAGCTCCGGGAGCTATCCCACAGTGCACCACTCTGTTGACGCTCTGGACAGCAGTCAGAGCTCGGATGCTCTGACCAGCCACACCCCCGGGAAAATTTGAATTCATTTTCATTTTCCTGTCTGGGCAGTTTGAATCTCAGTTCCTCTTTGGACATCGAGGGGAGCTCAGCAGCAGTGGCAACTATGCAGAGCTCTCCAGCAGAGATGGCCGTGCAATCCAATAGAAAGAGGGCCCCAGCATGGACTGATCGGGAAGTCTTGGATCTCATCGCAGTGTGGGGCGATGAGTCCGTGCTTTCAGAGCTGCGCTCCAAAAGAAGGAATGCTAAGATCTACGAGAAGATCTCCAAAGCCATGGCAGAGAGAGGCTACAGCCGGGATGCAACGCAGTGCCGCGTGAAAATCAAGGAGCTGAGACAAGGCTACCAAAAAACCAAAGAGGCTAACGGACGCTCCGGATCCCAGCCCCACACATGCCGTTTCTACGAGGCACTGCATTCCATCCTGGGAGCGGCCGCCACCACTACCCCACCCCTGACCGTGGACTCCGAGGATGGGATCATGTCGGACATGACAGCGGACGGGGAAGAGGAGGAAGGAGATGAGGAGGACGAGGCAGTCGACAGCGCTGGCACCGCTGATTTCCCCGACAGCCAGGAGCTCTTCATCACCCTTACCGAGATCCCGTACCAACCGTCCCCATCCCTTACCCCGGACACAGAATCAGGGGACGGATCAAGCAGTAAGTGCTGTAAACATGTAAACATTTATTTAAAACAGAACGGTAATATTTATACTATTAACAATGTACATTTATAAAAGTTCTGTAAACTAGTAAAAAAATAATCAGGTACAAAACAGGAATATTTACAAAGGTAACAAATGGGTTTTGCATGATTTCTCTGTCTTAGGCTCTTCTCAATTTAGTCCCAAGTATTTTAAAAAAATTTCACAATGTCCGTTACTACATGATTCCCAGGCCCAAGACGCTCCACTCCAAAGTCCCAGTGCACCTACGCGAAAATCCGGTCAATGTGGCCGGGGATCGACGAGAAATCCTCGTAGGAGAACTCCTCGTAGGTCTCGTGGAGGTAGAGCTCAAGCCTGTTGATCAGGTTCCGGGGTAGGGCGATCTTAGTGGGCCCTCCGTGGTAGCAGACATGTCCCCTCCATGCCACAATCAGGTACTCGGGGATCATGGCCCGACATAGCATGGCGGCATACGGCCCCGGTTTTTGCATGCTTTCCCGCAGCATGCGTTCTCTCTGGGTGTCCGGGATCCTCAGGAGGGTGATGTCGCTCATGACGCCCTGCTTTGAATTAGGGAGGGGACTGTTAGTATTGGGACTGCTTTACAGCCACGCGGTGGAGGGAGAGGGGCAGCATACAGGGATCTTTCCCTGGGACAGCCGCGAGGGGGTGGGACAGGGGCAGAGTTGATGCTGTCCTGATTGCTGGCAGCAGAGACTGGCATTGCTTTCAATGTGAAAGGAGGCCAGTGCTACTGCTGGAGTTTTAAGCAGCCACAAGTCTGCGGCTTACCATTATTGCCCGCTCCAGAAGTTCAGGTCTCCAGCCACAGTTCTCTGAACACTCCAAGACCTCCGCAAGTCCACAGGCACTGAAGGCGACGGCCGAAAATTCGACCTTGTCCTGAGTGCGCATGTGAGAGGTGCAGTGCATGGTCTTGTTCACAGAGAAAGACTAGGTTCTTTGTATACAATTTCATTTATCTGTCTCAGGAATTCACTCCCTTTTTAAAATTCACACAGACACATCTGCGACTGTCTCCCAACCCAGCCTGTCAGCACACTCCCAGAGGCTAGCGCAGATTAGGCGGAGGAAGAAGAAGACGCGTGAAGACATGTTCTCAGAACTAATGGGATGCTCCCGAGCCCAGGCAGCCCAGCAGACACAGTGGAGGGAGAACTTGTCACAAATGCACCGAGCAGTCATGGAACGGGAGGAGAGGTGGCGTCAGGAGGACCAACAGGCTACTGAAAAGCTGCTTGGACTAATGAGGGAGCAAACGGACACGCTCCGGCGCCTTGTGGATGTTCTGCAAGACCGGAGGCAGGAGGACAGAGCCCCGCTGCAGTCTATCTGTAACCGCCCTCACCCGCCACCAAGTCCCACACCACCCTCACCCAAAGTCCAAAGAAGGAGGGGCGGCAAGGGCCGTTAAAACTTTCAATCAACCCCTGCAGACTGCTCTAGCAGTAGAAGGCTGACATTCCCCAAAATTTCATAAGTCCTTTCCTACCCACCTCACACAAGCCCCCGTCCAAGTTTCACCCCCCACGTTTCATGTCTGGTTCGCAATAAAATGTTTGTTTCTGTTCATTACTGTTTCGGTCAGGTTCTTTTGAGGGAGAGTCTGTCTGGAGGGGGGGAAGGGGCTTGGTAATTGGACAGGACAGTCACCTTTAGCAGGCTACAGAGGCGGGGTCAGGTCCAGCATCAGGACACATACACAGTGCAGTCACTGGTTACCCTGGTCAGTCTGGGAGGTGCTTTTCATGTTTTGGGGGGGGGGGGTTGCTCTGTGACTTTGTGGCGGGGGAGGGCAGTTACAGATCTTATGCAGCGGTCCTTATCCTGGCTCACAGATCCACGCAGCAGGGGATCTGTAACCCTACCCCCCCTGCCAGAAAGTCACATAGCCGACACATACACACAGTCCCCCCCAGGAGTGCTGGCAGGCTCCATTGAAATAACCAGTCCACCAGTGCGGAGCCTGTCATTCCGGGAGTTTAGAAGCATCATTTGCATCAGAACACTAAACCCGCCCCCCGCCACAGTCTGCGTCCCCGGTTTAAAATATTCCCGCGAAAACAGCAATACAGACAACGGTGTTCATTAAAAAATCGAAATGATTTTATTTTTTGGGAAGGGGAAGGGGGTGAAGGTTGTATGTAACTGGAGAGGATAGTCAAAATGGACTGGGTAAAGAAACGGGGGCAGGTTCAGCTTTTCTGTCCACAAACTGAAAAGTCACTGGTTGCCCTGCTCACTCAGGAACCTAGCTTTCAAAGCCTCCCGGATGCACAGGGCGTCCCGCTGGGATCTTCTAATGGCCCGGCTGTCTGGCTGGACGTAATCAGCAGCCAGGCTATTTGCCTCTAGCTCCCACCCCGCCATAAAGGTCTCCCCCTTGCTCTCACACAGATTGTGGAGCACACAGCAAGCTGCAATAACGATGGGGATATTGGTTTCACTGAGATCACAGCGAGTGAGTAAGCTTCTCCATCTCCCTTTGAGACGGCCAAAAGCACACTCCACCACCATTCTGCACTTGCTCAGCCGGTAGTTGAAGAGTTCTTTTTCTGTGTCCAGGGCGCCAGTATAGGGCTTCATGAGCCAGGGCATTAGCGGGTAGGCTGGGTCCCCGAGGATGACTGTAGGCATCTCCACATCCCCAAGAGTTATTTTGTGGTCTGGGAAGTAAATACCTTCCTGCAGCCGTCTAAACAGACCAGAGTTCCTGAACACGCGAGCGTCATGAACCTTGCCCGGCCATCCGACGTAGATGTTTGTAAACCGTCCCCGATGGTCCACCAGTGCTTGCAGCACCATTGAAAAGTAGCCCTTTCGGTTGATGTACTGGCTGGCCTGGTGGTCCGGTCCCAGGATAGGGATGTGAGTCCCATCTATAGCCCCACCGCAGTTTGGGAATCCCATCGCGGCAAAGCCATCTATGATGACCTGCGCGTTTCCCAGGGTCACTACCTTTGGGAGCAGTACCTTGACGATTGCCTTGGCTACTTGCATGACAATAACCCCCACGGTAGATTTGCCCACACCAAAGTGGTTCGCGACTGACCGGTAGCTGTCCGGCGTTGCAAGCTTCCAGAGGGCTATGGCCACTCGCTTCTGGACAGTGAGGGCTGCTCGCATGCGGGTGTCCTTGCGCTTCAGGGCAGGGGACAGCAACTCACAAAGTTCGAGGAAAGTCCCCTTCCGCATGCGAAAGTTTCGCAGCCACTGGGATTCATCCCAGACCTGAAGCACTATGCGGTCCCACCAGTCCGTGCTTGTTTCCCGGGCCCAGAATCGCCGTTCAACAAAATCCACATGCCCCATTGCCAACGTCATGTCCTGGGCGCTGGGGCTCGTGGTTTCTGACAGCTCTGTGCCACTCTCCGACTTCAGGCTCTCACGGCGGTGCCGTAGCCTCCTCGCCCGATTTCTCTGCATCTGCCTCAGGGAAAGGTGTATGATAAGCTGCGAGGTGTTGAGAACGGCCACAAGTGCAGCGATGGTCGCAGCGTGATCCATGATCGCAGTGCTGTGGCGTCCGCGCTGTCACTGACCAGAAAAGTGCGCGAACTGATTTCCCGCCGGCGCTTTCATGGAGGGAGGGAGGGCGTTAGTGACGGACGGATGACGACAAATTTTTTTTACCCAGAAGGCATTGGCGGCTCGACCCAGAATTCCGATGGGCAGCGGGGACTGCGGGAACTGTGGGATAGCTGCCCACAGTGCACCGCTTCCAATATCGACGCTCGCCCCGTTAGTGTGGACTCACAAAGTCGAATTACTGTCCTTAGTGTGTCCTTAGTGTGGACACACACGTTCGACTTTGCAATATCGATTCCACATATTCGATTTAAGTAAAATCGAATTACCCTCGTAGTGTAGACATACCCTTAGTTCTGGCTGCCCAGGGCTGTGCTCCTAAAGTCACATTGTGTCCAATGCTCCCACAGGGCAGCACTTCCCTATATGATATGCTGTATTGAGCTGCTAAAAGAGACTTGATTCAGTGAAATATTTAACATTGACCTATCTCCACCCACTTACAGATTATAGTTGTCATAGATGTTCTTAATGTTTAAAGGAATCATTTATTAGTTTATATGGCTGAATAAAACCTCATAAATTCACAGGCTTGTTTTATCTGCTGTTCTGATTGCCTGAATGGGACTGTTTTTTTCCTTGCAATACACTGTAAATAGAGTTTCACTCCTTTAAGTTGTTTAAAATGTTGTTTTTATTTTTCTTTACATAGTGGAGATAGATGGCATTGTGTTATTTAATGTTTTTAATAACTAATCATTTAAAGTATTAATGGTTGCTAGTAGCTTCAGCAATCGTATCTCAGTGTTTCTACTATAGCACTTCCTCTTTGTATTGTGACAGCTCTTAATTCTAATTTTTGGGGGGTTTTTTAGTACACAAGTTTATTCTTTGGGTCATATGACATCAGTGCTGACTGATTTCCTGTGTTGATGTCAAAACTTCTTCAGTTTCCTTTAATCTAACAATGGGGATTGCTTTTATCAACATTGTTTAGCCTATCTATCCAGCACTCTTGTCCTCTTTCATGAATCACCATTTTTGTGGAGAACTTGGTTCCCAGATAGTCACTACAGGCCAGATTTTTACAGGTAGGAAACATCTAGATGCGTTTGAAAATCTAAATTTAGTTGCCTAAATACTAGGGCTGTCAATTAATTGCAGTTAACTCACACGATGAACTCAAAAAATTAATTGCGATTAAAAAAATTAATCACAATTAATCACAGTTTTAATTGCACTGTT
>NW_020694434.1:0-508 GCF_002925995.2 Terrapene triunguis
GAATGCATCCCAATTGTTCAGGGCAAATCAAACATTAAACAGAATTGCTTTTAACCCCTGTAGTGTCGTGACAAATGTGCACTCACCAGAGGTGCCTTCTCTGCCTTCAGGGTCCAGGAACAATAGGCCCTGGGAGTGTATTGGCTCCAGGCTAAGGAAAAGGTCCTGGCTGCCGGGCAGAACGGATTCTCTGCTTGCCTGCTGCGCATTCTCCTCCTCCTTCTCCTCTTCCTCATCCACAAAATCCTCCTCCATGTTGTGTGAGGTTGACACCTTGCAGGTGTCCACGGAGAGTGTTGGGGAACTGGTAGGGTCCCCCCCTAGAATGGCAAGCAGCTGATCATTGGTATCCATGTAGACCAGCCTCTGCCATATCACAGCAATGACTACTATAACAGCCCATTTCTCTGGTAAGCAAGAACTGATATGACAGATCAGACCCTTTCCTTATCTACTATCATATCCCATCTAGTGACATACTGAAGTTTAACAATGATGCTTAAATGCA
>NW_020694434.1:518-1246 GCF_002925995.2 Terrapene triunguis
TAGTTCCAGTGTCATTCCTGGGATGTGCCCTATGGGTTGCCTGACCATTCTGTGTGTTGGAGTCTCATTTCCGAGAGGTTCCTGCCTCTCCCAAAGTAACAGAAAATAAATCACTTCATATGGGAAAGGAAATGTCCAGCCTTCTCAGTCCTGAGGTTACGGGGATTATGCACAGTGACCAGTTTTTGGTGAAACCCTGTTTTAAAGTGAACTTCTTAGGTTTTCTGATCTCTTTGATTTGGCCAATGTCCATCCCAAGCGTCACTGAGGAGTTCTCAAAACTGTACCTGCAAAAATGCCTGAGAGATTGTAGACATGACAATTGGAAAGGGTTTTCCATAAATGTGTCCTTTTATAGTCAGCGCTTTTTGAGCCCCTGCCTGGTGACAGCATGGAACCTGGACATTTGGAGGCTGCCTAACTAGTCTCCCCTATCCCTGGTCTTACTGACTCAAGAGCTATGGAGTGGGACAATGTATTTGAACTCGCGTCTTAATCGAAATATCTGAGGTGGTGAAAAGCAGCACTAAGTACAGAGTAACTGCACGGGGTTGTTCTAAGGTAACTAACCTGTGGGCATGTCATGGTTATTACTAAGCTGAAAATCATCACCGTTTGGAATATCAGGGATTGGATATTTACATGGATATCAATAATGTCCAAGGTTATCATAATTAATGACAACCAACATTCTGGAAGGGTATTAAACCTCATACTTCAGGTATTGA
>NW_020694435.1:0-2201 GCF_002925995.2 Terrapene triunguis
GGGGATAGATGGCACGCATATTCCAATTCTGGCACCTGACTACCTAGCCCCCGAGTACATTAATGACAAGGGGTATTTTCTATGGTTCTACAGGCACTTGTGGATGACCGTGGGCATTTCACAGACATTAACACAGACTGATCCGGAAAGGTGCATGCCGCATGCATCTTTCAGAACACTGGCCTATTCAGGAAGCTGAAAGCAGGGACTTTCTTCCCTGACCAGAAGATCACTTTAGGAGAAATTGAAATGCCCATTGTGATCCTGGGAGACCCTACTTACCCCTTAATGCCGTGGCTTATGAAGCCATACATGGGGTATCTTGACAGTAGCAAGGAGTTTGTTCAACAACAGGCTGAGCAAGTGCAGAATGACAGTTGAGTGTGCTTTTGGCCGTTTAAAGGCCTGCTGGCGCTGCCTATGTGGAAGGCTGGACCTGGCCGATGACAATATTCCTATGCTTATAGCCGCATGCTGTACGCCCCATAATATCTGTGGAGGGAAGGGTGAAAGATTCATTTAGGGTTGGACCGCTGAGGCTCAGCACCCGGAGGCTGAATTTGAACAGCCAGAGACCAGGCCTCTTAGAGGGGTGAAGCGCGGGGCCATAAGGATCAGGGATGCTTTGAGGCAGCAATTTGAAGCTAAAAGCCACTAATATTTGTTGCTATTCACAGAAGTTCAGTGCAGTGCTTGTAATGCTAGGAGGTGATTGTGATTGCTGCAGACAATGCACTATGAAGGTTTAAGAAAATTGTGTGTTGCTTTGTAAGGCTCTGTTTGCTTTCCATTAATGGAATAAAGATTGCTTTCAAACCAAAACTATTCTTTTATTAAAAAACAACAACCGGAAGAGAGAGACCAAAAAAAAAAACCACATCAGCACTGTGGGGGATGGGGGAAGGGAGGGGCACACGAGGAGGTGGGGTCCTGGGACAGTTAAAGATTTGTGTATGTCCAGGTATCATATCCAACATTATCTGTTGGAGTACAGTGCAGCGGGTACTATACTTCAGCAGGAATAAAGTACAGAGGGACGGGTGTTGAGTGCACTGGGTACTGGGCGTCCGCAGGGCTGGACTGTGATGGGGCAGGAGTGGAATGCAGCGGGTACAGACTGGAAACAGGAGGTGGATAAGAGTGTGTTGGTGGTGTCAGGGGGATGCATTGGAAAGAGTTTTGCGACAGCAGATGCAGGGGAGGGTGGTCGCGGAGCTGCTCGGTTTGCAGTGCTAGTAGCACCTGGAGCATGTCCACTTGGCAGTCCATAACATTTAAGAGCCGCTCTGTGGGTTCATTCTGACACACCGTGTTCTGGGTACACCTTATACCCTGATCACCTTTGGCGCTCCCTGGACGGTTGCGCCTCAGGTGCTCTGACCCTATTTGCTCGCGTGCATCACCGGATGACCGTGCACCATTGATTGCTGCAGTTAAGTAAAACTTTTCCTCTGTGGCCCAGCACTACTGCCAGCGACGTGATGATTGGGCAGGCAGCACTTTTCCCTCTTTAAAAACTTTTTCTAGATATTTGAATTAATTTTATTCAAATGTTTAAATGTTATAATTGTAAGTATGTGTTAGTCCCTCTTTAAGAACTCTTTCTAAATATTTGGATTGATTTATTCAGGTGTTTGAATGTTGCAGGCATTTGCCTTTTTTACAGGAAAATACATTACTATGTGTTAGTTTTGGTGGTGTGTTTTCTTGTGGAGGGGGGCAAATGCAGGATCTTGGGCGGAGGTTTTGCGGCAGTTTTTGCATTGGTAAAATATGTCATGTGGGGGCTGTTGTAAAGCTTTTGTATCACAATCTGGCATATCTGAAGTGATTATAAAAGTGCTATGTGCAGCTTCACAAATCCAGTATGGCCAAATGCCCTTTCAAGGCCACTCCCAATCAAAAGACCAAATTCAGCCCTCATAAAAATTCTTACCAGGGCACCCAATGCAGCTACCGACAGTGCCCTGCTGGCCCCAGCTCAAATAAACAGTCATTTAATAAATTACACAATAGTCAGGCACTAACAAAATGTGTTAGGTCTTTTTATATACAGCAGTCCTGCCACTCACTGAAACCAAAGACTGGGTCTGCATAAAGGGTCCATCAGCAAAGAACTGCCCTGGCCCCATGCTAAGGGACTCTTGTCCGCTGACAAATCCATTAAGCCTTCGGACCTTGCTAAGAAAACAACTTCTCCA
>NW_020694436.1:0-8146 GCF_002925995.2 Terrapene triunguis
ATGAAGGGTGTAAACCACGGCGTGTTTTGACTCGTCAGTTGGTCCCCACTGCACCTGCCCCTATTCCTCCGCAGGGGGACTCTCTCCAGGGCACAGAGGGGAATCTGCAGGACTCCAGATCGGAATCTCTGCAGAGGGATAAGGGGGAAATGGAGGAGCACACCTCGGGAGGAGTAATTACTAGGCAAAAGATCAAGCAGATGCAGCAGGTTGCATACCCCTCCCCTGAGGATAGCCCAGAGGCTGCCTCCGCCAAACCTTTTGTGAGTGATAAAGGTGTAAGTAGAGAAATGCCTTTACAGGTGCACGACCAACCTTTTGTGAGCAATGATGGCCAGTTACAACATACTAATATTGTGGAATATAAAGGATGGCTAGAATGGGACTTGAAAGAGTGGGGACGGTTGTCAGGGTCCTTTGGGGAAAATCCCCGAAAGATCACAGAACTTTTAGAAAGATTGTTTTCAAGTCATAATCCTACTTATACGGATGTAGATCAGTTGTTAAGTAGAGTTTTGACCGGAGAGGAACGTAGTAGATTGTGGATGGCAGAAAGGACATGGGGGGATAGCGATGCAGTTAATACTACTTGGATGGATAGGCGGGATCAAGCCGCTGGCTGGAATCCCCTAGACTGGAGTCAGCCAAGGCTGACTCAGCTGCGAACAGATCGAGAGCGATTGTTAGAGAGACTCAAAGAAATGGCTCGCCGCTCGCCTAATCAGGCTAAGTTCATGCAGATTCGGCAGGAATCTGATGAGCCACCCAGAAAGTTCTGGTCGAGGCTATTGGAGGGGGCCCGAATGTTCACTCAGATGGATCCTGAGAGAGAAGCAGACCACCCTACTCTTATTTCGTTTTTTGTGAATCAGTCAGTGCCCCCTGTAAGAGATTATTTCTTAAAGTTTCGCCCTGGTTGGGGAAGTGAGTCAGTCACTTCAGTGTTGGACGTAGCTGATTTTGCATGGGAGAAAGAAAGGGAAAGTAGTAAAAAGAAAGAGAAAAAGGAAGAATATAAGTTGATGGCTTTAGCTTTTCGCGGCGGTGTTCGAGGCAGAGGCCGTGGCCGTGGCAGGGGATTTCAGGGTGCTCGGGGAAGAGGGTCCTGGCAACCCCAGCCACCAGGAAATTGTTTTCAGTGCGGACAGCCCGGTCACTTTAAACGTGAATGCCCCTGGGGACGCCCAGACTGTCCGGTCGCATCCGCAGATACTTACACCAGGGACGAATACACCCCTGCACCACCAGCTCAGCCTGTTCCCCAGGCCTGGATCAACTATGGGCAACAGCAGCAGCTGCAGCAAACTCAGCCTCCTCAATGACGGTACCCCAGGGGCGGAGGCAAACAATGTGATGGTCTTATTTCCTTAATGTCTTTAGCCGGCTCCTTCCTCACTTTCTTCCCTCCCAGCAAAGAGCCTCGTCTAACCCTTTCAGTCCAAGGACTGCCTGTCTCTTTCCTCATTGATACTGGAGCTACTTTCTCTCTTTTAAATCATGCCCCCTCTCCCTGGCTATCCTCTGAGGTTAAAACTGCAACTGGGGTGGAGGGCAACCCACAGTCTCTGGGACTCACTTTGCCTCTAAATGTTATTTATGCTGATAAATGTTTTTCTCACCGTTTTCTTTTTTCCCCAGCTTGTCCGATCCCTTTGATGGGCCGGGATTTACTCTGTAAGCTTGAGGCTACTTTAACCTGCACTCCTGAAGGGGTAGGATTATTGATGACAGTGTTAGGAGATTTGGCCCCAACTCAGGGTAATTGGGAAACCCCCCCCTCTCTCTCCCCTGACCTCACTGACTTGCCTTTAACCCTCTGGGGAATTTCTGACACTGATGTTGGCCTGCTCCTTTCGGCAGAGCCAGTAAGGATTCAAGTGAAGCCCTCCTTAACCCCCCCGTCAGTCCCTCAATACCCCCTGTTGCTGGAAGCCTGGGAGGGCATCCGCCCCATTATCGAGGGATTCATTGCACAAAAGCTAGTCCGCCCTCAGCACACTCCCTGTAACACCCCTATACTGCCTGTCAAAAAGCCTCCTAAAAAGGACGGAGACCCTATTCGTTGGCGCTTTGTACAGGATCTACGGGTTGTTAATCAGTATGTGGTCCCTCTTCATGCAGTAGTTCCTGATCCAGCTACTATCATCAGCCAAATCCCTTGGGATGCTGAGTGGTTCACTGTTATTGACTTAAAATCAGCCTTTTTCAGCATTCCTGTGCACCCAGACTCTCAGTATCTCTTTGGTTTCACCTGGGAGGGACAAAGTTATGTCTGGCAACGACTTCCTCAAGGCTACAGAGACAGCCCCATGATTTTCAGCCAATGCCTCTGCCACGACTTGGAAGGCTTCACCAGTCCGCAGGGATCCACGTTAGTCCTATACATAGGTGACATCCTATTAGGTAACCGCGAAGAAGCTGCCCTCCGCATCGATGGTAAGGCACTTCTATTATACCTACACACCAGAGGCCACAAGGTAGACCCTAACAAGATTCAGTGGGTCTCACAGAAGGTCCGATATCTGGGCTTCCTGTTAACCCCTGAGGGGAGACAAATGGACCCAGTCCGCATAAAGACTATCCAGAACTGCCCTCTGCCAAACACCAAGAAACAACTTCGAGGTTTCTTAGGATTAATTGGCTTCTGTCGCCCCTGGTTGCCGTCCTGCGGGGAGTTAAGCAAACCGCTCCACCGACTCACTGCTAACCTTGCTCCTGACCCTTTGCAGTGGTCCCCGGACACGATCCAAGCCTTTCAGTTACTCAAGGACAGTGTGGCCTCCTCCATGTCTCTCCGTCCCCCCAATTACAGCAAACCCTTTCACCTTTTTGTCCACGAGAGGGGCGGAATTGCTAGTGGCGTCCTTACCCAGCTGAGCAGGCCCCACCATTTCCCGCTTGCTTTTTACTCTCAGCAGATCGACCCTGTCGCTCAGGGAACCCCATCCTGCACCTGGACTCTGGCAGCCGCTGCCCTGCTGATCACAAAGGCAAAGAGCCTGACCCTGGGTCATTTTACCACGGTTTGTACCTCTCATGCCTTGTCAGCCCTTCTGCGTAGGGGCACAACCCAAGTCTTTTCGGCCCATCGTCAGCAACAGCTAGAGGCCGAACTCTTAGAAGACACTAACCTAATTTTTGAAAGGTGTGGGCCCCTTAATCCAGCTACCTTGCTTCCTGACCTGCCAGTCCTCCAGGATCAGCACGACTGTGTGGAAGTAGTTTATAGCATCTTACAGATAAGGGACAACCTGTTTGACTTGCCACTGGACAACCCTGATTGCATCCTCTTCTCGGACGGAAGCTCCTTCTATGTTGATGGCAAGCGTTTCACCGGTTATGCAGTCACCTCTGAATGGGACATTCAAGAGGCCGCCTCACTGCCAGGCAACTGGGGAGCCCAAGCCGCCGAACTCTATGCCCTGGCCCGAGCTTGCCAGTTGGCCGCTGGTAAGACCGTTACCATTTTTACTGATAGCAAGTATGCTTTTGGAGTTGTGCATTGTCACATCCACCTCTGGAAGTTTCGAGGTTTCCAGACAGCTGCCGGTAAACCCATTCAGCACCTCCCCCTCATCCACAAGCTTTTGGACGCCCTCCAAGAACCCTCGGTCCTGGCTGTAGTTCACTGCCGGGCCCATACTGAAGATGATAGCCCCGTCACCCGTGGGAATGCCCTGGCTGACGCCTCCGCCAAGACGGCTGCCGTCTTACCCTTAGCCATGCCCAAGTTGGCTATTGCAGCCTCCTCCTTTACTCCACCGCACCCCGTACCAGTACCCACTGCTGAACTACAGTTGTGGGAGAGCCTCGGAGCCACTCTGGTCAAAGGGACCTGGCTTATGCCGGATGGCCGAGCCTGCCTCCCTCGCTCCACATACCCCGTGGCAGTTCGCTGGCACCATGATAAGGGGGGTCACTACGGCACGCACGCCCTTGTGGACACCATCGCTCGCTTTTGGTATGCTCCAGGCATTCAACCCTCCTGCCTGTCAATAGTGAAAGCATGCAGCACATGTCAGCGTAATGGACCTGCTCCGCCTCTTAACAAAATTAAGGGTGGAAGACCTCCGCCTGCTGCTCCATTTCAACATCTTCAAATTGACTTTGCAGATATGCCAAAGGCTTTTGGGAAAAAGCACCTCCTTGTTTTGGTTTGCCCTCTGACTTCCTGGGTCGAAGCTTTTCCTACTGCTAATTGTACTGCTGCCACAGTGGCGAAGATTCTCCTTAGACACATTGTACCCTGTTTTGGCATCCCTCTCGTGCTGGACTCAGATCGCGGACCTCACTTTACTGGTCATGTCCTTGGCCGTTTAGAACAAGGACTGGGTATTTCACACTCCTTTCATACACCCTACCACCCCCAGTCTAGCGGGAAAGTTGAGCGTATGAATAGGGAGCTTAAGTTTACATTGGCTAAATACTGTCAGGAAACAGGGTTAAAGTGGCCTCAGGTACTTCCCTTGGTCCTGTTTCACCTTCGTACTTGCCCAACCCGTGTATTGGGATTATCCCCCTTTGAACTGCTCTATGGACACCCCCCTTTCAAAGGCGGGGCGCTACCACGTGCTGATGTTTCACTATTGGGAGGGGATCATATGACCGTGTGCCAGTTTCTCTCCCTACAGGCTCGCCTCCGTACCCTTTGGAAAGCCTCGCAGTTTTCCCAGACCGTGCCGCTGGAAGAACAGATCCACCCGTTCCAACCAGGGGACTTCGTCTGGGCCAAAAAGTTCGTTCGTGGCGACACCCTCCAGCCGAGGTTTACTGGACCCCACCAGGTTCTTTTAACAACCCAGACTGCAGTGTTCCTGGAAGGACGCAAATCCTGGATCCACCACTCCCACGTCAAGCCAGCCGTAGTGGACCACAGTGACGGACCAGCAGCTCTTGCCACCACTGAGGACACTGCCTCCGACCAGTGGACCAGCTTACCTCTTTCAGACATCAGACTTAAATTGACTCGGCAAAAATGAGAGGACCTTTTATTCTGACAACTGTATGTTTTTTATTATGCCTTTTTAGTTTATTTTCTGCTTATGAAGATAATGCTTTTATTAGATATTCCCACGAGGTTAAAACTCGTATTTTAGGAAATAGAAGTAATTGCTGTGTATGTACTCAATTTCCAGTAAATGCAGAACAGGGACTCCCCTTCACACCCATTCCCCTGACCACTGCTAATATGACTTGGATGCCACCGGCTAGAGTAAAAGATCCAGTCCAACACAATCTTACATGGGACAAAACAGGAGTGCCAATTAATAGATATCTCAGAGTAACCAATCAGACAGGATCACTGTGTTTTGTTAAAGAAAAGGGGTCAACTTTTGTGGGAACAAGTAAATGCAACATGTATTTTAATGGCACCGCCTTTAGTAAAAATCTTGGCTTCAAGCCTTGCGCATCCCACTTATCCCATATGTGGATCCCTCACCCCGATCCAACTTTTTCATGGGTGGGCAAGCCTTCAGAGTCAGCTTTTAAGAAGCCCTGCTCAGATCACGAGGGTGTCCAACTAATTGCTAAGGGATATACGATTGCCTTCTACAACTGCTCAAGCAGTACTACACTGCCCTTTGAAAACACCACTACCAAATTGTGCCTCTGCAGTTCGCACAACGACCCCTCTGCATTACCAGGGGAACAGTGGTCCAACGGGTGGTGGGTTACCTCCTACTTTGAGAAATGGAATACCCGAAACGCATTGTATGGAACATACTGGGTGTGCGGGCCCAAAGCTTATTACTTTCTCTCCCCTGATTGGGCAGGGTCATGTTATTTAGCATGGCTAACACCGCCTTCTCACATCTCCCTCACTCCCCCTCATTTTCCCCACGTTCGTAACATCCGTGAAACCTTCAGAGATATTAATATCCGTGATGGTTTGTCGTGGCAGCGGTGGGCTGGTCTCATTAGCTTGAGGGGTGGTGTCATCCATCTACAGGGACTACTAGAATCTTTAACCAATGAAACTGCGACCCTATTTGAGAATCAGGCCGGGGAAATGTCCCAGCTGCGCCAGTTAGCTTTGCAAAACCGAATGGCTTTAGACATAATGTTAGCAGCCCAGGGAGGAACTTGCGCCCTCATAAATGAAGAATGCTGTGTTTTTGTAAATGACACCTACTCTGACACTTTTCAACGTACCAAACATCTAAGGGAAATGGCTAAGAACTACTCCTCTGGCCAGCCACCTTATGATTGTTGGGGAGCCTTATGGAATTGGCTGCCCGGATTTGGGTGGGTTAAAAAACTCTTGGTGGGTATTGTTGGGACCATAATAATCCTTATAATACTGTGTTGCTGTATTCAGTGTGTCCCCTCCCTCATAGACTCATGTGGGTCAGTTTATTCTTTTCCTACTTCAGCCAAGGGCCTTACTCTCTTCGAGTTGGCCCAGGCTGAAATTGCCAAGCGGCCCTTGGCTCCTTAAAATGGGGTGTAGCTTTTGGTAAATAGTTACCCCAAAGCTACAAATGGAGGAATGTTGAGTCTGAACTTTTGATGAGCTTAAACTTAACCCAGACTTGATGTCTCTGTCTGAACTTTTAATCAAAGCTCTGACCTGCGAACTACTCATGACACCCCCCTCCCCTTAAGTAGCCATCTCCCCTTTTCTCTTTTTGAATTTACATTTTAACCTGTTTTATCCTGTAGAATCTTGATTGATTATGCATGACCATTATGATCTGTTAATCACTTTGTTTACTTCTGTGTATAAATATTGATGCTCACTCCTAATAAACTTGCCACACTTACTCTAAAGCCTTTTAAGCTAAGGATAGTGTGAGCCCATTGATCAATGAATTGGTGTCTGGTCTCTGACAGATTGTGAGCCCCATACCAACTCCGCACGAACTCGGGTGCTGGAGAGGTGAGTAAGGACTTGCTTTTTACCTAACAATTTGGGGGCTCGTCCGGGATTTCCTTCTGGTGCGGTGCCTCTGTCCAGTGGTCAGACCACTCATATACGAATTGGCAGGCGCCACAGGAGATTTCTCCCAGCCAATTCAATATTGAGGGGTCATGTACTGGACAGCAGGATAAACGCCAGTTGGAGGGCTCCTGTCAGACACCGTGGGTCAAGGGACTAGCGTGCCTCTTGAGAGTCCGTTGGGGATTGTAAATAAGTTATGGAACGAAGGGAAACTCCCAGTACAGACAGGAATGTCTAGGAGGAAGTTGTACACACTGTGTGTAAGGAATTGGACTGGGTATACCGCGGTATTGGCCGACCCGGAGATGAGGTGGCCTTCGTATGGCTCTTTCGAACAGGCTGCCTTAAGAGGAGTAAGGAGCCAGATCGAAAAAGACCATCCGGGACAGTTATGTTACTGGTTTTGTTGGGACACAGCAGCAGAGCTGTGGAAATCTTTAAAAATTATGGCAGTCAGGTATTCTCCCGAGAGTGAACCCCCCTCCATGTTATTTCAATGAAGGGTGTAAACCACGGCGTGTTTTGACTCGTCAGTTGGTCCCCACTGCACCTGCCCCTATTCCTCCGCAGGGGGACTCTCTCCAGGGCACAGAGGGGAATCTGCAGGACTCCAGATCGGAATCTCTGCAGAGGGATAAGGGGGAAATGGAGGAGCACACCTCGGGAGGAGTAATTACTAGGCAAAAGATCAAGCAGATGCAGCAGGTTGCATACCCCTCCCCTGAGGATAGCCCAGAGGCTGCCTCCGCCAAACCTTTTGTGAGTGATAAAGGTGTAAGTAGAGAAATGCCTTTACAGGTGCACGACCAACCTTTTGTGAGCAATGATGGCCAGTTACAACATACTAATATTGTGGAATATAAAGGATGGCTAGAATGGGACTTGAAAGAGTGGGGACGGTTGTCAGGGTCCTTTGGGGAAAATCCCCGAAAGATCACAGAACTTTTAGAAAGATTGTTTTCAAGTCATAATCCTACTTATACGGATGTAGATCAGTTGTTAAGTAGAGTTTTGACCGGAGAGGAACGTAGTAGATTGTGGATGGCAGAAAGGACATGGGGGGATAGCGATGCAGTTAATACTACTTGGATGGATAGGCGGGATCAAGCCGCTGGCTGGAATCCCCTAGACTGGAGTCAGCCAAGGCTGACTCAGCTGCGAACAGATCGAGAGCGATTGTTAGAGAGACTCAAAGAAATGGCT
>NW_020694437.1:0-6977 GCF_002925995.2 Terrapene triunguis
AGGAACCGGCAGTCCTTCTCCGTGGGGTACTGGGCGTATAGCTGATGGAATGTTTGGATAATGCACAGTCCACTTTTTCTTCTTTGACACACCTTTCCCAACTGGCGGCACCATGCAGAAGTAACAATTGCTGGTATGATCTGTTGGCTCTCTCCAAATCATTGGCACTGCAAAAGGCATAGATTTCCTTTTCATGTTCAACCACTGGCGAAGATTTGTTGCACAAGTGTTGCAGCATATGTGTGGGGCCCACCTCTTGTCCTGATCTCCAATTTTGCAGCCAAAAGAAAGGTGATAGGCTTTCTTAACCATAGTGGTTATACTGCGCTTTTGTGATGCAAAAGTCACTTCACCACAAACATAGCAGAAGTTATCTGCACTGTTCACACAAGTACGAGGCATCTCTGCTCACTTTGGCTAAACAGAAATGTGTCCCTTTGCAAAATCAAACACTGACAAATAAGAGAGCACAACACTGTATGATTTCTAGAGCTGATATAGGGAAATTTGTTCAGCAGAGTGATGTAAGCTTCGTTATGATTGCATCATCCATGACTTCTAGGAATAACATGATGCAATTCATATCATGTATGACGCAATACCAGCTTCAGATTGCATCATTCATTGTTTTGCCTAAAAAGCAAGTACTGTCCAAACCCAGTCATAGATTTATTCATAGATCCAGTCAAAGATGTATTTTAGTCATTTCTGGTTTAAATTGAGATCCCTTCCCTTTATAACTCACTTATCCTCCGCCATTCCCAAGTCAAGGGTCGTATATACTGACCCAATAGCATATCTTGAAAACTAGAGCCAATCAACAATTTTAAGCATCATTTTCATTCTCAGTGACCCAGAATTAGTAAAGTTTGACTACATTTATTTCAGAAGCATTTTGGCTGTAGAGCAGTGTAATTAGATGGGTGCTGATTGAAAATTTCCCCTATAGAACACAGAGGTGATCAGGAAAGGGAAAAATACTTCACCAACTTTTTCTTTGTTTTTCTTTTTTATTAAAATGTTTTGACCAGCTCTATGTAGAGGAGCTCCCACCCCTCAGGCTGGCTCTTATATATATATTGATGACATTTTTATGAATTACATGAATAAACTAAAATAGCTAATTGCTACTAATAAATTAAATAGCAACATGAAAACCTACAAATTAAATATCAGCAAGTCATCAGGACCCAATGGCATTCATCCAAGATTTGTGAAGGAATTGAAGAATGAAGTGGCTAGGATGTCAACAAAAAATATAACCCCATAAAAATCAGTTACTATACTAGAAGGCAGCATATGTTTAACCTATTTTTTTTAAAGGCTTGCTAATGGGGGGTCAGGGATGAGGGGTTTGGAGTGCAGGAGGAGGTTCTGAGCTGGGGCACGGGTTGGGGCATAGGAGGGGGTGCAGGGTGCAGGCTCTGGAAGGGTGTATGGGTGTGGGAGGGGGCTCTGCGCGCTGCCTTCACCCACAGGTGCTGTCCCCACAGCTCCCATTGGCCATGGTTCCCATCCAATGGGAGCTACGGAGCTGGTGCTCAGGGCAGGGGCAGCCCACAGGCCCATGGCCATTCCTCCACCTAGGAGCCAAGGGACATGTTGCTGCTTCCAGGGAGCCGTACAGAGCCAGGTAGGGAGCCTGCCAGCCCTGCACCAACCAGATTTTTAATGGCCCGATCACTGGTGCTGACCGGAGCCACCAGAATGCCTTTTCAACCAGGCATTCTGGTCGAAAACCGGACACCTGGCAACCCTAAGCAATACAGAGGTACAACTGCAGTGTTGCAGCTACATCATTGCTACAGCAATGGAAGGGTTTTTTCTATCTGAAGTAAATCTATGCCCTCAAGAGGTGGTAGCTAGGTTGATGGAAAAATTCTTCCATTGACCTAGCAGTGTCTATACCAGGGGTTAGGTCAGCTTAACTATGTCTGTCAAGGGTGTGACTTTTTCATGTTCCTGAGTGACTTAGTTAGTTTGACCTATGTTTTAGAGCTAGACCAGGCCTAAGTAGTCACAATGTGAAAGGTAAAAGTAGCGCTATGGTTTCTCTACTGCCCTCACTTTTGGTCAACACAACTCAGTTGAGCCTTTCCCCTTTTAGAGTAACAGACATTTAAAATGTTGAGCCTAAATAGGCTCAGCTGTACCCAATTAGATTCCAGCTGGGCATACTTCCCTGAACTTCCTCTGAAATTAACCCTGAAATTTCAGGCCATAATCTGACTCAGTGATGCTTTTTCCTAAGGGACCAACTAGAGTAGGGAGGGGTGCTGTAGGACTTTGGGGTTCCCATCCAAAGGGTGCAGAAAGACCTGAATGCCCATCATATACATTATCTCCTGCCACTTACAGTTGTGCCCCACTTTTATCATGGGCAATCTGCATCCAGGTGCTGCTTCCCTTAGACAATATAGCTTAGAATATTGCTTCACAATAAAGACCTGAAAGTTTTGGGATTGCATGGCTCCTGGAACGAGGCTGGACTGGTCTGAAATGTGGAGGGTTAGATGACATTCAGGCATACTCAAGGATACATATTTTACTAAATTTAAAGTATTAAAGCAGCAATTTGAAGGAGACAGAACCCCTTTCTTCTTCTGAACAAAACAATAAATGGATATTAAGACACATAATGTTGTGTATTGCTATATAATAATGGCTATTTTTAAATTAAAATTTCATTTCTCTTTGTTCATCCTATGTTAGTGATTGACAAGAGCAAGTAAACAAATTCACATTTCTCTGACCTTCCCAAAAACTCCAAGCTATTGGACTTACTGTGTTAGACCCGAGACTTGGGTAAATGAAAAGGGCAGAGGAGTTTAATTTTTTTTAATTGTTTGCCACTGAACTCTGGTAAAAACCCTTAGATACCAAAAATGTTCCGTACTGGCCCATTTTTTCCACCATATGCTCTGGACAAGCAAATGAGAACCTCAAGTGACCTCGTTTATGCTTCTAAAATTCAATTTGGATTGAGCCAGGATTAGACTGTATAGGAACTTCTTCCCTGAGACTGTCTGTCCTCACAGCTTTTTTAAAGGGTGTTATAAGTTTTTCGTGTTGGGCTAATTTTATCCATGATCCTTTAATTACCCATGTCCATGTAGCCTTCTGTACAGATGTATGCTTGGGGGTGTGCAGCTGAGCCACTGGGCCTGGTTCATGATTTTTAATTACTGAATTATTTTATCTACAGCCCAAAGGTACCTTTTTGGAAATTGAGGAGGGGGGGCTCAGTAAAGTAGGAGACTAAATGAAAGCCATTCGAGCAGAATTGTCAAGATTTGAATGTTCTTTTCTAGTGTATGCTTCATTAATGATGAGAAACATCAGAACTGATATTTAGATTGTCACAACTGGAACTGGACAGCATAGGAACAGGATATTCCTCTGCTTAGAGCTGCTCAGATTGCGATGCTGTGTGCAGTGGGAAGAGAAGGGGCTACTTCTCTGCTATTCTCCACTGTGAGCAAGTGGCCAGGGAGGAGAGTGGGGGGAGCCTTGGCTATGGCCTTCCTACTTGCCTGCCAGAGAAGCTGTCTGTATCGGTGTACTGGGTGGTGCAAAAAGGAGTGAAGTAACTTAGGGTATGTCTACCCTGGAATAAAAGACCTGCAGCATGGCCGCAGCTGGCCCAGGTCAGTTGGCTCAGGCAGTGGGGATAAAAATTGCTCTGTCGACATTCAGGTCCGGGACCCTCCCTGCTTGGATTCCCAGAGCTTGGGCTAATGTCTGGGCTAGAACATCTACACTGCAATTTTACAGCCTTGCAGCAGGAGTGCTGGAACAGTGTGTATAGTGGGGTTGCTGCAAGCCATTGAACAAAACTGTAAACCCTGTATATGATGGAAACCACTTCAAGCCATGGGGTGTGGCAACACCCCCAGTTCCAGCACCTATGCTCTGCATCCCAAGCCCTGTAAGCACAAGTCAGCTGACCCAGGCCAGCCTCTACAATTACTGTGTAAAGAAACCCTTATTCCCCACTACAAAGGGACACATCAGTGGAATTGTGACTTTGAATCACAATTCATTATTTGCTCCTGCTTTGGTGCAGCTATATGCTCCTATGATAGGGTGACTCCCACTCACTGGCAGAAAAGCAGCCCTACGGAGGCTGCACTGGAGGCAGACGATTAGAAAAGGGCTAAGAGGCAGAGCAGAGTTCGGTAGCTGATTGGAACTTGAGGGGAGAAGACCAGGCTCCTAGCAGGGGGAAGAAGCCCCAGCACCTGGGACAATTCAGTGCTGCAAGCAGGGACTGGGGAGCAAGAGAGAGCTGCAAGCTGAGGCCCTGAGGTAAGGGCAGAAGAGGGTGCTGGAGCTGCATGGGAAGCGACCCCAGGACAATGGACTGCAATTGCCACTGAGAGAAGTGGTTGAGTGGAGATTGCAGGTCCCCCAGAAGGGGAGAACACAGTGTGGGGCACAGCCAGAGGGCAGTGTCATGAAGAGGATGCTGCGGTCCTGGGAGTGACATGTGTCCAGGAGCAGAGGTGATGATGGGCAGGATACCACCAGAAGAGAGCTCAGAGCTAATTCTTAAAACAGCCAGTAGGAGGCGCTGCAGTGGTGAGTCGCGCCCTGTCACAGCTCCCCTCTTACATGGTAAATTCTAAGGTTACAATCTCGTTTTGAAAGCTTAGTAGAATTATTCTAAAGAACTTTCTATGAAATAATACAAATTACTAGCTTCTGACTATACAGACCTTTACTTCTGTAGGTCAATTGTCCTGTTAATTATACAGGTCTACAATTTTTGAGAAGTCATCTGCTTCAGAGATAAAATGTGCTATTTATTATGTATTTTGATGTGCTGAATTCAAATATGACAATTAAAACAACTGATTGGCTACTGTTTCTAAGATATTTAAGTTTTTACATTTTGTCTATGTATATTGTGTAGATAGTAGAGTTTTAATCATAAATTGTAAACCTAGGTCTTCTCATGTGTTTATGGTTGCTTTACATGATAATATTTCACCTGTCCTGTTTCTGTAACCCTTTAAAAATCAGCAAAAGGGTTATATAAATAAAATTTATTATGAAACAAAAGGCAAAAAACTATTCTGTACATAGTTTAGTCCTATTCAGTGTCTACTCGGCGCTTCTTGGTTTGTCTCTTGTATTCATTAAATGGAGCATCTCTTGTCACTGTCCAGCAATAGTCTGCAAGCATTGATGGGCTCCATTTGCCCTGATAGCGTTTCTCCATTGTTGCAATGTCCTGGTGAAATCGCTTGTTGTGCTCGTCGCTCACTGCTCCGCAGTTCGGTGGAAAAAAATCTAGATGAGAGTGCAAAAAATGTATCTTTAGTGACATGTTGCAACCAAGGCTTTTGTATGCCTTGAGGAGGTTTTCCACCAACAACCTGTAGTTGTCTGCCTTGTTGTTTCCGAGAAAATTTATTGCCACTAACTGGAAGGCTTTCCATGCCGTCTTTTCCTTGCCACGCAGTGCATCGTCAAATGCATCATCTCGAAGAAGTTCACGAATCTGAGGACCAACAAAGACACCTTCCTTTATCTTAGCTTCACTTAACCTTGGAAATTTTCCACGGAGGTACTTGAAAGCTGCTTGTGTTTTGTCAATGGCCTTGACAAAGTTCTTCATCAGACCCAGCTTGATGTGTAAGGGTGGTAACAAAATCTTCCTTGATTCAACAAGTGGTGGATGCTGAACACTTTTCCTCCCAGGCTCCAATGACTGTCGGAGTGGCCAATCTTTCTTGATGTAGTGGGAATCTCTTGCACGACTATCCCATTCGCGGAGAAAACAGCAGTACTTTGTGTATCCAGTCTGCAGACCAAGCAAGAGAGCAACAACCTTCAAATCGCCACAAAGCTGCCACTGATGTTGGTCATAGTTTATGCACCTCAAAAGTTGTTTCATGTTGTCATAGGTTTCCTACATATAGACTGCATGACCAACTGAAATTGATGTCAAAACATTGCCATTATGCAGTAAAACAGCTTTAAGACTCGTCTTCGATGAATCAATGAACAGTCTCCACTCATCTGGATTGTGAACGATGTTGAGGGCTGCCATCACACCATCGATGTTGTTGCAGGCTACAAGATCACCTTCCATGAAGAAGAATGGGACAAGATCCTTTTGACGGTCACGGAACATGGAAACCCTAACATCACCTGCCAGGAGATTCCACTGCTGTAGTCTGGAGCCCAACAGCTCTGCCTTACTCTTGGGTAGTTCCAAATCCCTGACAAGGTCATTCAGTTCACCTTGTGCTATGAGGTGTGGTTCAGAGGAGGAGGATGGGAGAAAATGTGGGTCCTGTGACATTGATGGTTCAGGACCAGAAGTTTCATCCTCTTCCTCGTCTGACTCAAGTGAGAATGATTCTGGTGCATCAGGAACCGGCAGTCCTTCTCCGTGGGGTACTGGGCGTATAGCTGATGGAATGTTTGGATAATGCACAGTCCACTTTTTCTTCTTTGACACACCTTTCCCAACTGGCGGCACCATGCAGAAGTAACAATTGCTGGTATGATCTGTTGGCTCTCTCCAAATCATTGGCACTGCAAAAGGCATAGATTTCCTTTTCATGTTCAACCACTGGCGAAGATTTGTTGCACAAGTGTTGCAGCATATGTGTGGGGCCCACCTCTTGTCCTGATCTCCAATTTTGCAGCCAAAAGAAAGGTGATAGGCTTTCTTAACCATAGTGGTTATACTGCGCTTTTGTGATGCAAAAGTCACTTCACCACAAACATAGCAGAAGTTATCTGCACTGTTCACACAAGTACGAGGCATCTCTGCTCACTTTGGCTAAACAGAAATGTGTCCCTTTGCAAAATCAAACACTGACAAATAAGAGAGCACAACACTGTATGATTTCTAGAGCTGATATAGGGAAATTTGTTCAGCAGAGTGATGTAAGCTTCGTTATGATTGCATCATCCATGACTTCTAGGAATAACATGATGCAATTCATATCATGTATGAC
>NW_020694438.1:0-18578 GCF_002925995.2 Terrapene triunguis
GAGCCCAAATGTCTACACAGTTATTCTGTAGCCCCACAACCCAAGTCCTGTGAGCCCGAGTCAGCTGATCTGGGCTTTGAGACTCGGTACCGTAGGTTTTTTATGGCAATATAGACATGTCCTATAATACATATACCCAGGTTACAGAATGAAGGCTCTCTAAGTCAGCACTGATGCACTCTACTAATTAACTGGTGGAAATTGCTGTAGCTCCATTGAATTCAATGGAGCTATGGAGATTTACATCATCTGAGGAACTGGCCAATAGAACTAGAAATGAACCCAAACTGGAACTTCAAGTCCAACTTCCTCTAAAATATAAGAAAGCTCAGATTTGGATCTGTTCTTCACAGCTTGGCCCATCAAGAATTAGAACTAAGTTGTCAAAAATCTGAGATCATCTTTCAGTGGGCTGAAACTCTTATCTGAAGTCAGAAGCCAGGAATTGGAGCCAAGAGTCAGGACCAGATTACCTGGAGTGAGGCAACAGAAGGGAAAGGCTGGGAACAAGTAGGCAAAGGAGCTATCACTGCAGTGGGCCAGTGCTTTGAGCAGCCACTCAACTGTCTCAGTCTTTTTGTCTTTCTTTTGTGGAGTTTCCTACTGCTGGGAGAGGTACCCAAATGTGGGTCTGATCCCTCTCCTGCCCCCCGAGAGTAGTCATGCAGGGGAAGAGCAGGTCCTGTCCCTCCCTAGCCCGGCCAGGATTAGTAGCTGGGAGCCCCCAGCTGGGGCACTCCCAGCAGCATGTGGGAGATTGGATCCACCTCCACCTCCAGGGAACTTCCTGTGGCTGCAGGAAGCTCCAGGGCTGCTGCGCAGCCACCGAGCTTCCTGCAGCAGGGGGAAGTACCTGGAGTTGATTCTGGTCTCCCCCCAAGATAGGCCGTGCAGGAGATGGGGAAATCCCATCTCTCCCTAGCTGGGGGACTAGCAGCTGGATCCTGGAGAATGATAGGAGTCCATGGCTGGGGCGTCTCCAGCCCTGCCCGTCCGCAACCCCTCCAATAGCTAGATTTCATGGAGAGGGCTTATTTCACAGTCCATGACAGGTTTTTCACGGCCGTAAATTTGGTAGGGCACTAGTTATGTTCATAGACAATTGTTTCCACAGTACTGTTTGTGTAGTTTTATATACTAAAAGTTACTGAGTGTGTTGCACTGGGTGTGTTCCTTTAATTAGTATGCCAGCTAGGATCTGAAATCAGTGCTCATCCTAGTCATTATCCAGACTGTCTTTCCCATTTGTTCCTGGCTTTTTTTACCTAGTATTCCGCTGATTCTGGTACTCAAATGAGTCCCATTAAATGTAAAAATGTTCATCATATGTTTGTTTATAGTTAAGATTTGTGCAAGTGATGTGGGACAAGGCTGAATGATTCTGTTATATACATCTTGTCAGGAAAGCTTAAAATGTGTACATTCTTTAAAAAATGTGTACATTCTTTGGTTAATTTTCACAAAATTCTGGTCATCCTTCAAATACAGTTCAAATAGAACCTCTCTATTGGATGCAGGAGTTACCACAAAAGCGTATGGCCTTTCACTGGAATATTTCACATTTTTAAATGGCAAATATTATGCAGCGCATAGGCCATTAGTCCTCTGTAACAGTGGTCTTCCAGTGAGATCAGGAAGACACCATTTGAAAAATAACCACTTACATAATTTCTCAAGCTTAAGTAGCCCAATTAAGTGTGAAATCCTGGCCCCATAGGGGTCAATGGGAGTTTTGCCACTGACCTCAATGGAGTCAGGGTTTCACTTAAATTGTCACAGAGTGACCTGTCCCTTTAAGGTGAGTTCAAAGACCAGCTTCTGCCTGGTTTCTGCCCAGCTGAGAAGCATTCTGGGACTAATAGTTATCCCCAGGGCGTACATTGTAACTGTAGGCCTTGCAGTCGTGTGTGCTGAGAAAGGGGATGGGAATAATAATCCTTTAATCATGAGTCCACACATAAGGAACAGAAGCTGCTGTGGGCCTCTCCCTTGAGACAGGCTGCTGCTGCTGGGTCCTCTGGGCAAAGGGCCTGGGAAGGGTGAAAATTGTGTGGCATGGGCTAGGTAAATAGTTTCTTTATATAGAGAGATTTTATGTTTTCCACTGATGCATCCATCATTAGTCACGGTCAGGAACAAGTTAGTGGACAAGAGCGACAATTGATCTTTTCCAGTGTGGTAGTTCTTCTATTCTCATGACCTATAACTAGACTTGGCAGAATTAGATACTTTAAAAAGTAATTTTGACAGATAGTTTACTGTATGCATTTTTTCTATTTTTATCAATTTACATTTTCGCAGTTGGGCAGAATTATGGGTTTAAAGCTTTTTTCTTTTTATCAATTTAAATGTTCACAGTTGTGGGAAATTATGGGGTGGAGGTCAGACAATGCAGCAGTCAGACAACAATTATTTCATGATAGTAAACGTTGAGTTTCAAAAAGTCAAAGCTTTATAACCGTAAAAAACACAAATTATCAACATCATCTATCAAAATATTCAAAGTAAATACCGTTACATCAAATTCTAATTAATCTCAAGCAGCATTTTTTTTCTTTGTCTATCTGTAAATGTCAATTATTATTGATGGAAATATTTTTTTCTTCGGTTTGTATGTGTTTGGTGAAATTGACGTTTACTGACATTTACCGATAAAAATCGAATCTTTCCAAGTCTATGTATAACTCACTAGTAGCAAAGTATGTTATAACAAGAAGTAAGCTAGGAAGTATTTGCACATAAGTGAAAATAAACTTTCTTGCCTTCTTCAGGTGTTTGATGTATTTTGCTACAGAAAGATATAACTTCTTTATGTTTATCGATTGCAGTCATTTGATAAGTGGACACAATTTCCCTGGGCTGGATCCCCATAAGATAGTATTCTGTGCATCTGCAGATCAGCACTTTTCATTGTCCTTATTTCTTGCTTATTGGCTGAGAGATTTGGCTGCTATTTGATCTGAGGGAAGAAAGCTTGTCAGTTCAAATCCTGAGTAACTTGTTCCTTTGTTGCTGATCCATGGTTTGACATCATGGAACATTCTAGCACCGGGGATATTTTTTCTTCCTTTTCTTTCCTTATGTTTTTCTGATTTTTAAAAAATGTATTTATTTATCACTACTGTTTCCATCAAGGGAGACAGTTGCTTATATTAAATTTACACTGCCATTACAGTAACTACGATCAGTAAGACAGCAAAGCTCTGTCATAAAATTATGTTTATATATTAGTCAGGGATAGGACATGCTTATATTTTCTTTACTCTCTTAACAGCTTGTTAAAGCTGCATATGGCTCATCTTTTCTTTTGAGAGTTGGGATCAGATCAGTGCACAGAAGTGATGAGATTGTTTTAGCCTTTTGTTAAAACATACACAAAGTACTATAGGGTTGATTTTTCTTTCAGCTGAACTAAGGTTGACATTTTTTCTAATATTTTTTTCTTTGCATTTTTTCCAGGGAGTTTAATGGTGGGTTTTAATTTGTAAGATCTATTCACCAGTTAATTGTCATCTGTTCTTTACAGGTTAGATGTAGGTATGCTATGTATAAAATATCGGAACTTCTTCTTAATAATAGTAATAATAATGATACTTATCATTCTAATAGCATCTTTCATCTGATAATCTCAAAACGCTTTACTTACGTGGATAATTATTAACCCTATTTTACAGGTGAAGTAACTGAGGCACAGAGAGATGAAATGACATGCCAAAGTCACAGTGCAACCCAGAATAAAACCCTGGCTGCTTTGCTTTCCAGTCCTTCTCTCTAACCAGTAGGCCATGTTCTCACTGAGGTCATTAGTGCATTTTTTTAATGCTCCCATAAAGATTCTAGACTGGGACTTTGGGAATTAAATGTTATATTTAGCCATGTTATAGGGCACCGAATTCTTTCTGCTGCTGTCTCAACCTTGTTCTATAGAGATCATCTCTAAGCGCAAAGGTGCAATTCAGTTTCCAGTTGTAATGGTGATTTTACAATGCTGAGAATTCTCTCTTGAATTGAGACCTTTGGAATAGGCCATAGAACAGACTTTAGATTGCAGTGACTTTTGGTCTCTATTCACCTAAAACAAATTTGAACTGGTGGTAACCTAGAGGTGAAAGGTTCCATATCCCATTACTGATCACCTCAACCAAGAAGTTCTTTCTTCTTTATCCATTTCCCCCAAACATAACTCATTTTCTACTGTAATTTAAATTGTATTCCTTCTGTGTATATTTTTCTATATAGTAGGTGAAAAAACATATCATCATGAATATTTGATAAATTACAAGAGTGGGGCTGATGTATTGGTTTACTTAGAGGCTTTGCATTCACCTTAATAAAAAGTAGGAATGCGTGTTTTCTTTTTAAGTGTTCTATTTTGACCATTAAGTTAGCAGAGGAGTCATTTATGACCATAATACAGTACAACTTTTACTTATCCAAATGTCATGAGAGGATTAGGGGAAATTGAATAAGTTTGCATAATTAATGGTATTTTCACCACCATATAAAATTACTAATTTTAAAGAATGGATGTCCCTGTAATGTTTTTTTCATATACATTTAGATAAGAAGAGGCTAAAGTTAATGTTGGCGGGACAAATACAGCCCATGCTGTTGAACAGTGCAGTCTATTGCCAAATTCATTAATGGTGTAGCAATATTATTTAAGTGCCTACAATGGCGAGCTGGGTTGGGAATTTTAAGATGAAAAATGCAGTTTCCACAAAATCAAGATTTTCCCATAGGAAAATTTTGATTTTGCTGAAAATTTTCAGTCTGCCATTGGAATAATCAAAATGAAATATTTTGTTTCAGTTCAGTTTGAGCCAAATCAGAACTTTTTGTTGAACTGAACTGAACTGAACTGTTGAAACTGAACATTTCATTTTGAATCAGTTCAGCTAACCACTAAATTGCATTTCCATAGCAGTGCATTGCCTCATGGGTGTTGAAGTTTAGGCACCCATTCTCTTGTATGGGCCAAGCTAACTGGAGCACTACATCTCCCATAATGCAATGTGGGCACTCCCCTCTGACCAGGCTGCTCGGTATATCACAGGAATTACATGCTGGGTGAATTATGGGAGATTTATTCTGGCTCATTAGGGAGAATGGGATATCTGGTTTCCCCAAACTACAATCCCATAAGGCAATGAATCACAATGGGAAAATGCAGTTTAATGTTGAATTGGTTTGAAACTAAATGCTTTGGGTCAGCCCAACAAACCAAAATTAAATGTTTCAACATTTTGGAATTGATTTTTTTTTTTTTTTTTTTGGAATTTCCAATCTGTGAAAAATTTCAACTTTTTGTTCTGAGTTGAGGTGAAACCAAATGTTGGATTTTTCCATGAGACAGAAGTTCAAATTTCACTCCCCTTTACTGCAATGTGCTTGACACTGTACAAGACAAAGACAGTCCCTATCCCAAAGAGCTTATATTTTAGAACACAGACCTGTATAAACCCCAGAGCTAGAAGACTTAGAGGGCTGGCACTATCTGCTGCCTCTGTGGGGAGTGGGGGGGAAGCCAGCTCTGGCCAGTCTCACTTTCATGGATGGAGTGTGCCAGTACTGAGGTGGCACCGAGCATTCTGTATCTCAGCTGCTACACTGGCTGGTTCTTGCTCACATCCTCAGGGTCAAACTGATCACCATATGTGGGGTTGGGAAGGAATTTTCCCCTAGGTTAGATTGGCAGTGAGTTTGGGGTTTTTTCACCTTCTGCAGAGTGTGGCTGTGGGTCACTTGCCCGGATTATCTGGGTATAGCTCACTGAATCATTTCCCTTCCATGGCAGGAGCCTCAGGCATTGGTGCACCTCAGTCCTGCCTATTCTCTCACTATGGCATAGAGTAGTCTGGTTTCCTGTGGGCTGTAATACTTTGTTATAATTTCAGTTGATGGGTTTAGTGTGTGGGTGCTGGGTAATGTTGGTGACCTGTGATATATAGGAGGTCAGATTAGTTGATCTGGTGGTTCCTTCTGGCCTTAAACTTTATAACTCTATGAATTCTAATGTTGCTTATCCATAGTTCCACATATTATGATTTTATTGCTTGAGTTAGAATCCGTCTGTTCTGACTGTATAACTGATCTTAGATTGTTACTTCAACTGAACACTAGAACAGTCAGCAGTGGAACCGAGTCGAGTTAGAGTTGGTCAAGAATTTTACAACTAAATGGTTTTTCATTGGAAAATGGTGATTCTTCTAAACGAAAACTGTTGGGAAGAGAGGCTTAATTTTGACAAATCTCCAGATTGAAACAGTTTCATTTTTTTATTCGAAATGACTTCCTGTTTTTGAAATTTGAGGTTTTTAAACCTTTTTTAGTATAAATTAATAAAAAAGGTAAAAATGAAATGAAGTGTTTTGAAATGATCAAACTGAAATGTTGTGAGTTAATCCAAATTTTGGATCAGTTCATAAACATTTGAGATTTTGATTTCTTGCTTTCATTTGGGGCCTCCAGGTACTACTGTAATACAATTAATCTGTAATAATAACGGATGATGCTGATGGAGTATTTTTTGTTTTCAGTGTGTTTTATAAATAACACATGACTTCAAAACAGGAAAAATAAATCACAGGGCCAAATCCTGGCTGGCTCCTCTGTAACATGGGGCAAATTGATCAAAAAAAGATCACAGGGCCCCCCCCCCCCGTCCCCCCCCCCCTGTCCCCTCCCCAAGAGCTGCATCTAAAATCCACAACTCAGTATGTGGCTGCTGCTCACGCTTTGATGGCTGTGGAATTGTTTAACTAATCAGGGTAGCTTTCACTGTCTCACAAGTTCTGGTACAACTTTCAATCACACTCCCCCTCCCCCCCAACATTTGAGCATCTCTAGCTTAGTATTTATTGGGAACCCTGCTTGCTTTTTCCTTCAACTTCCTCTTTTATTATCATTTTGACAAGTCGCTGGTAGTCTCTTCTTCCCTACTGAGTCATTTGCTTTTGAATTACTCAGCTTCTGTCTGCTTTCAGCTGGGCTCTATTCCAGACATTTTCATGGAAATATGTTCCTTTGATTTAATAATGATTTGTTTTCCTAGGCTTGTTATTTGAACTACTGGTAGTTTATTGTCTCCTGATTTTCAGATAAATCTACCATGTAGCTATAGCAAGCAATTGGAGTTTGTGAAGCTTAGCAGCATAATAGTGTGGGATCATAGGCTAAGGTAAAGGCAGATGCTACTTATGCATGGCTTATTACTGTGTTAGTATACAGGCTGATGATTTCAACCTAAACTAGGCAGGGCTGGCTACCCAGAAGGTCCAAAGTGTATAGCTAGCCAAATATCATAGAGAGTGGGCCAAAATTCAGCCCCAGTGTAACTTCAGTTGTGTGAATGGACTAACAACAAGTATGAATTAGACCCAGCATTAGGGGGTCACAAAAGTCACTTAGGTTACAGATCATGTCAGAATGCCTTCTGCCTCCTAATATGCGCAGCCAAAGAAGAGCATTTGATTACTCCTAAGCATGTACCACATCCCCTCCTTGGGGAGTGGATGCTTATTACACATAGAATTTATTTGAGTTTATTCACACTAACATTAATACTAGCTGTTTTATTTCATTTCTTTGTTAGTATTCATTTATTACAATTTGCTAGCTGCTTCTAACATCAGCTTTTTTCTGTTAGCATCTGGAAATATGAACCATCATTCAATGTCCTACTTCCCCTTTTCTATTTCAGAAAGTATATCCAACCTTTGGAACCTTAAATCAGACATCCTAAATCTTGTGATCATCCTTGGACATTCACTTTGTTACACCATCACTTTTAGGGCATGGTGCGATATCTGTCCTTTTACATAGGCATAACAGAGCCGGTAATGGTCCAAAAATGGTTCTCTTGGAGAACAAACACCATGATCAATCACACATGATTTAGGGTAGGGTGGAGTTGGTACCCTGTTCTAACAGAAGTGATGCAATCAATAATAGACATAACACTCTGACATGTAAGTCAGGGACATAGCAAGCCAAAATGGGGAAAAAACTACTTCCCAAGATATGGCTTAAATATCAGTATCATGGAGTTTAAATACTACAGTCACAGGCTTTTTAGGATAAGGTAAGTTGCCCTTTGAGTGGCCTAACCTTAGTGCAGACCAGCCTCCCTCAGCTAAAGTAAAATTGGATCTGCTATTTTTCTTCAGCCAAGTCCCAAAGGAAACCCAGAATATCATTCACCTTTCTGGTTTCCCCCCTGAAGAAAGAAAACCTTCCAAGTTATTCCTGTAACTTCAACCTTCTGCTCTGATTCCTGTGGTCGGTCACCACCCAGCTCCCTGACTTTCCCCCCCAGCGTCCTTTTTTTCCCCCCGAAGGTGACTTTTTTCATTGCATCCAGCTCTGTTATTTATAGATCTCTGCAATCAAGAGAAACAGGGGCAGCTGTCATCTGTGCAGAGGGCGAGGATTAGTCCCTTCCTGTCTAACTTCTGGATAGTGTTTATAAACTCCATCAGAGGCATCTTGATATCAAGTGCACATTAGAGGAGCCACTTTGGACACACAGTACCCATTGCTAGACCCTGTCTTGTTGGTGATGTAGATGAGTTATATAATATGAGGTGGCAGCAATTTTGCTTGGGCATGCTTTGTCAGCACTTGGATCATGAAACAAAACTACCATTGTAACTACTTTTCAGACACTCACACTCTTATCTTGCTGGCCTAGATGCAGCTGATGTAGGTCACCAGGTGTCTTTGATCAAACATAGCCTTCTTTTTCACACAATGCGTGATTTTCCCTACTGTCCATGCAGTGTGGTCTAGCAATATGGAGCAGAATTTGGTTGGGTGAGTATACAAGAGGAGGGAGTGGGGTTGCTAGTTACTGCTCAGGAATATCTTCAATAGGTTTAATTTAATTTGCTAGGGATACCAGTTGCTATGGGTACAGGTTTCATGCCAAGAAGACAGTTTCAAAGAGATTAACAGACTTTTGCAATAGTCTTATAGTTAGGACTTCTCCTTAAGACTGCCCATTGTTCTGTGGTTTTCTTCAATCTTGATTAGATCTATATTGTGAAGTAAAGTTCACAGAGACCTGAAAGGTCCTGTAATGAGCACAAATATCTCTGGTACTCAGTGTAATGCAAACATTGACTTTTGGCTAGCTCTCATTACTTCTGAGTCAATGGAGTAGAGGGTAGCCATTTCAATTAATTCAGAGTAATAATTAAGGATTGATATTTTTCATGGCAGTTTTTAAATTAAAGTGATTGCTCAAGCAAAGTCATGGCAAGTTCTAGTAAGTCTTTTATTTTAATATAATCTTTTCGTAATCTTTTACCTTTCTACGTGTATTGCTCTTGTTCTTGATGCTCTGACATTGCAGAAGTAGTTGTAACACCATTTTTTCTGTGTCTGTGTCTGACTATGTTGTCTCACTTCTCCTTTTGCAATGTGTAAATGACTAAAATAAAAAGTTAAAGAAAAAAACAGTTAATGTTGTGATGAACTTTTATGAGCTGTTATTGTAACGTGATGTATTTCAAGGATTGTGGCAGGGAACTAACTAGCAGGGGTGAGTGGAGGGCTGAAAAATAAGGGAGCTGGGGCCAGTACGAGGGAGTATGGAAAAGATACAAGAACCACAGAACGGGACAAGAAAGCCAGGCTAATGGACTCAAAATATGTGTGGTGAGTGCAGATGGCAAGGAGCTAGTTTGTTTGTATTCATGGACTTTGGCAGGTCAAGTAGGAGATTTTTTTTGTCACAACCCTGGGGCAGAGATACAATGTGAATGTATGCTGTCTGTAGGGATCTTCTGCATCAGCTCTCTGTGTTCTGATTGTACACAATCTCCATTAGTTGTAATAGTTCACCCTGGAAAGGTACAATGGGTGTGAACAGTCCGTAGTAAGTCAAGCACAGCAGACATGTTGGTGGCTACCTGAGTGCCAAAGCAATCCAGACATTTTGAGAGGCCTACTGCCTCACTTTCCAGGCAATCCAGTAGAGAGATGTTTGCGGGTCAGTAGTAATGATTCTGTATCGTTCATCACCATGTGTCTCAACAGGAAGCCACCCCCAGAGTGGCTGGTACTGTCCTAGTTCTGCTGCATGTGGAGCCCTCCATAGCGTCATAGAAGCTTTCCACTAAGACAGAAGGTTTCAAGTATTGTACAAACATCTTCTTAAAACTGAAATACAGTTTATAGGCAGTTTTTATCTTTTCAAACTATCTGCATTTGATCTGACACTGCAGATACCAAAGGTTGTATGTTAGTGTTTTACATTACAAAGCAGCATTGCAAGTAGGGGGAATCTGTACATTCAGGATTCTATTTGTCCTTAGCCAGACTGCTTTTTCTGCCCTCTCATTCTGTGGATTTTTCATCTGGGAAAAAAAAAGACCTGCATCCATACTAAGACTTAGGGTAAAAGTAAATCCATTTTTATTAACCAACAGCTTCTCCAGGAAGAAAAATATACATAAGTATTATTTTGGTTTTGCTAGATGCTATCCTTAAACCCTCTCCCCTCCCCCCCCCACACCAATGACAAACCAAAAAAACCTTAGCAGTGACCAGCCCTTGATTTCAAAACTACAGTTTTAAGACCCCAAATCTGTGTTAACTCATCTACTTTGTTTTCTCTTAAAACTTCCTGGAGTGCTAAGAGGGAAGAAGAACCAAAAAAAGAAAACTATTTGATGTGGTGAAAACGCCCCACAAGAACAAATCTAAAGATGAAAGTTTACTAGATTAGCAAAATAATAAGGAATTCTGGAGAATAACATATTTTAAATGTGCAGTCATTAATTAGAAGAGGCAAGTGTGTTGTCCAGGACAATAGTACTCTCATGCAACCATTTTTCTGCTGTAAGTATCAAAGTGCACCTCTACCCCGATATAACGCTGTCCTCGGGAGCCAAAAAATCTTACCGCATTATAGATAAAACCATGTTATATTGAACTTGCTTTGATCCGCCAGAGTGCACAGCCCCGCCCCCCCCCCGGAGCGCTGCTTTACCGCATTATATCCGAATTCGTGTTATATCAGGTCGCGTTATATTGGGGTAGAGGTGTACTCCATAAAGGAAGTAGAGATCCAAGGTGCCTGTTGGGCCTCCATTGCCATAGTATCTGAACACCTCACAATCTTTAATGAATTTATCATCACAGCATCCTTGTAAGTGTGTGTGTGTGTGGGGGGGGGGTGTTGTTGTTGTTCCATTTTACAGGCACAGAGAAATGATGTGATTAACCCAAATTCACAGAGGAAATCTGTGATCTAGCAGGGACTTGAACCCAGGTTTCACAACTTTTCAGCTAGTGCCCTAACCACTGGACAACCCTTCCTCTCAGCTGGGTAAGGAAACTGAGGCAGAGAAGTGAAGTGACTTGCCCAAAGTCACACAATGCATCAGTTGGTGCAGCAATTGTGGAACCTCTAACACAGCAACTGCTATATCCTCTCACTATGTTTCAGAGAGTAAGGGGAAGAGAGGAATTGTTTCTATTTGATTTATACCAAATGTAAAATGTATTTGCCTCTGGAAAAATCTAAATGAATTAATGGGGTTTTTAATTGTATTGTGAGTCCAGGATTTCTACTGTGTTCACTTGTTTGCATATTTTAACTTCTTAGTTAAATTTTATCTATTCACAGTTGTGTTTGGTGTGGAATTTAGCACTGTTAGCAGTCTAAAGATTCATAAAATGCCTAACCATATGTTTTCTTGCCCTTCAACATTTAGTACAAAATTCAAAATGTGCATCTTGAAAATATTCTTAGACTCATAACCAAATGTTGATGCTACATTATAAATACTGCACGACAACATTAAAAGTTAATTTTTCTAAGAAGCCACAGCATTTTCCTATTAATAGAGAAACATAGTGAAATAGCAGGTAGGAGAGCAGAAAGAAACATATGATGCCTATTTTCTTGTCATTTATGCCTATTTATTTTTCCCACAGATACATTATACATATACATATACATTACGATTACATCAGATTTCATAAGCTAAACAGGGTCAGGCTTGGTCAGTACGGGGTCAGTAAGAGAGATCTTAAAAATGAAATCCAAAGGCTGCAAGAAGTTGTGTTGATGATTCAAGACTTCTTCCTCTGAGTTTGTATTTATCCAGCATAGTGTATAGGTGTGCTGTGCTGCTGGAATTAGCATTTCAAGTGAAACATGAATCAGAGCTCCAAATCACTTGGGGCCATGAAGGATATCATGACTTTTTCTTTTCTTTTCTTTTCTTTTCTCTTCCACAAGAATCCATATTTAACTTTTTATCCAGTTTTCATTATATTTGCACTCTTTAGCTTCAATTTATTTACTTTCATTCTGCCTCCTAAAATATGATGTAGAATTGGCCTAAGACGGCTGGAAAAAAATGCAAGAACAGCTGATCCTGCAAAAAACAAAACAAAATAAAATAACAACCCATCATCTTGGTATGGATGAATTCTCACAAAATCAGTGGTTCTGACGAGATTTCTACCATGTCAAGAAAAAATCAAAGAAAATTAGTTTTTACAAGGTTTTGGTCATATCTAAATTGGAAATGGCCCTTTCTAGGTTTGGATCTGAATTAAAGCTGTAGAAAGTAGGGTTCCTACTTAAAGATTCATATTTAGCCCCCTGGAAATTTTATGGCATTCAGGTTTAAGATCCAAATTTTAGCCCAGGTATCAATAGATACTGGGGTGAAATCCTAGCCCCTTTGAAATAAATAGGACAGTAGTGATGTAAAACTGCCCCAAATTAATAGAGTGCAAAACCATTCTCCAGCAAAACAAAGACTTGCTGCTAAACTGCACCACTGCAGCAAATGAAATAAAGAGAACATTTTTCTCTGTCATAACAGCCATAAAATCACAGCTGGAAGAGTTATTAGCCATAGAGAGTTGGTAATCAGGCAATGCTGCACATAATTTAGAGCTGGCCAAAAATGGCAATTTGTTTCTGAAAACTATTATGTTTGAAATTTCATAGAATTTTTTCATCAAAAGGGAAAAATGAATTTTCACTTGAAATTGAACATCATGATTTTCAAGGCAGTTTGTTTATTTACCTCCTTTCTCTTTCAGAGGGGCAGAAAAAGGAGAGAAAGAGGGGAGGAGAACTAAAAATGAAAACTTGAAATTTTCCATTCTGAGCTGAATTGAAACAAAATTTTTCATTTTGAGAAAAATTTCAGAAAAGGACAAATAATACAATTTTTGTGAAAAAACGTGTATCATTCAAAAAGCTATTTTTTGTGGGGGGAAAATGACCGTGTCTACTATAATCCAAGCATCAGACCTAAGCACTAACCACTGTGAATAGTTCTTTTCCTACTTTTCAGAAAGCCAAACATGACAAGAACTTTCTAAGAAACAATACAGTATACGAGACTGGTTGTCATTAATCGAATTTCAGGGTATTCTTTATGCTATTGATTACTTGCACTGGAGGACTAGATGGATACAAAATGGCCTGGGGATCACAATGTGCAAAGATGACTCAGTCACCTTTCAACTTCCCACCCTTTCCCTTCCTCAGCAGTTCTGAGAGCTACTCTGAGTAAGAATGTCAGGATTTGGCCCAAAATGCAAATAAATTCATATAAATGAGGAATTAGAAATCAACCTCTGCACAAATATTTAAAGTTATATAGGGAAATCAATAATTCCTATGCAGTCTGTTATTCTGAGCAAAAGCTAATAGTAATTGGATAGTATAAAGGATATGAAACATGCTCTAGTACAATCAATATTTTTTCCAATCTTCCTCATCATCACACATAAGGAAAAAAAATCAACCTCATCTGCCAGCTAAGATCTGTCATTTATCTCATAAAAGAAACAAAGTAAATTAATAGCAGGAAATGTATTTTTCTGTGTTTATAATTAGAGCTTGGTTAAATTTTTGAATGAATAATGTATTAATTGAAAAATGCATTCTTGGTCTACCCAAAACTAATTGCTAATTTGCGTCAAAAGTCTCTGAATAGTTTTGGACAAGAAAAGGTTTTTGGATAGATTCACATAGGCACTTAGGTACCATTCACAAAATAAAAACAATGAGGCGTCATTGTGGCACCTTAGAGACTAACAAATTTATTTGGGCATAAGCTTTCGTGGGCTAAAACCCACTTCATCAGATGCATGGAGTGGAACATACAGTAGGGAGGTATAAATACACAGCATATGAAAAGATGGGAATTGCCTTTCTAAGTGGGGGGTCAGTGCTAACGAGCCAATTCAATTAAGGTGGAAGTGGGCTATTCTCAACAGTTGACAAGAAGGGGTGGAAATCACTTTTGTACTGCTAATGAGGCCAATGTAAACAAAGTGGCCCATTTCAAACAGTTGACAAGAAGGCGTGAGTATCAGCAGGGGGAAATTAGTTTTTGTAGTGACCCATCCACTCCCAGTCTTTATTCAGGCCTAATTTGACGGTGTCCAGTTTTCAAATTAAATCTGCAGTTTCTCATTGGAGTCTGTTTCTGAAGGTTTTTTGTTGAAGAATTGCCACTTTTAAGTCTGTTATTGAGTGTCCAGGGAGATTGAAGTGTTCTCCTACTGATTTTTTAATGTTGTAATTCCTGATGTCAGATTTGTATCTATTTATTTTTTTGCATAGAGACTGTCCAGTTTGGCCAATGTACATGGCAGAGGGGTAGTGCTGGCACATGATGGCATATATCACATTGGTAGATGTGCAGGTGAACGAGCCCCTGATGGTGTGGCTGATGTGGTTAGGTCCTATGATGGTGTCACTTGAATAGATATGCGGACAGAGTTGGCACCGGGGTTTATTGCAGGGTTTGGTTCCTGGGTTAGTGTTATTGTCGTGTGGTGTGTAACTCACATCTTTTCATATGGTGTGTATTTATATCTCCCTATTGTATGTTCCACTCCATGCATCTGATGAAGTCGGTTTTAGCCCACGAAAGCTTATGCCCAAATAAATTTGTTAGTCTCCAAAGTGCCACAAGGACTCCTCATTGTTTTTGCTGATACAGACTAACATAGCTACCACTCTGAAGCCATTCACAAAATAATAATGATATCACTTGTTTTTCCCCAATAATCTAGTACATAGCACACTCATCCAAAATATGGGAGATCCCAGTTCAAGTCCCCACTCTGCCTATCATGGAGCAGGGACTTAAACTTGAGTCTCCAACATTGCAGTTATGATTTCACTGAGTGCAATGTAGGTGGTCCAAGTTCCAATCCCTGCTCCACATGGGGCAATAGAGGGACTTGGGTGAATGCTCTAACCATTGAAATATCAGCCCCAAACACATTATTAGTTTTGTTTTGTTTTCTGAGGAAACTGAAATTTGTGTTTTGGATCAGTCCAAAATGATTTTTTTTCCAGTTAGACCAGTGAACTAAAAAGTCAATTATTCACCCAACTATTTATAATAATGAAAAAAGGATTTCTGAGCACATCTTGCATTCTTTGGGCCATTTCTGATCTCAGGGAATCCATTAGAAATCTGGGGTAACTTGTATGGAGTTTTTCCAGTTTTTCAACAGGAGAAAGGAGATCAGAGTCTGGCCATTACATATTCTATCTTCTCTTGGGGATACTGGGGAAATGGGGAAGGAAAGAAGGGAGTAATTTTTCACAAAACTGCATAGTTTCAACAATATGCAAATTTCTGACTTCCTGAGTTAATTTGCATCCAATTTTCACTCACCAGTGGTAGGTTTGCAGTGGCTCTTCCAACAACTAATATTTATAAATTAATTAAATTCCAGAATAAAGGGTCCTGCAATTTGTCGGTGTCATCATGCAATTTAGATATTAGTCTTTTATAGAAATACTTTTTTTTGCTAAACCCATAATCCTTTCTTCCTCAGCTGGTCTTGGTTCTGCTCTCAATGACTGAGTAAATTTTGTTTTACCAACCACAAGGCTTGCAGGATTTTTCTTTGATACATCTGGAACTTAGGTGGCCTATTAAAATAATAAAACACAATTGAGACAGCAGACCCTATTGTCAATAAACTCTTCCTCCAGTAACTAAAGAAATGTTATTAAGATCTCTTCCTGTGTAAGCCTTAATGCTTGGATATTCCCAATATGTGTTTTAAAGTTAACTAGGGCATAAGAACACCACCACCAAGCCCCAGTTACCTTAAAGACGCAAGACACTGCTAAGATCAAATCCAATATGTCTCATGTAATAATGTCATATTGCATTAATTTTACATTTTTGGGCCAATGGAGCTCCATTGATGTCAAGGTAATTTCACTCTTCTATGTCAGCAGTGAATTTGTCCCTACATCTCTAACTTTATCTCAGGTGTTCTTGTATAGACCAGACCAATTTTTGTGTATCTAACTCCCACATCCTTCTCCCATATGTACTGAAGAAAATGATGTGGGTCATCTGCATGTAAAGCACTTGGGTGGAATTTTTAATGGTGTAACTAGAGCTTTCTATATAATATGGATTAATTTTCCAAAAAATTGCACGTTTGCTGAGGACAAGAACCCAGTACATTCACTGGGAAGCTGCAATTGCTGGATTTCTGCCAGTGCTTTTGGCTTATGTTATACTAACAGATGTTGGGCACTCTGCAGTATTTATCCTTACACATGCCAACCAGTTTAGTTATCTGAGTAGCATTGCCTCTGTGTTTGTGGGATTCATATAATTTCACTAGTAAGCAGGCATATTTCCCAAACACTATACAGAAATATGACATCAGTGAGTTCTTAAAACTATTCCAAATTCATGGAAGCAATGGCACAAAGTCATTCCTCTGCAGCACAAAGTCTGACTGCAGGACTATGCTGTTGTAATAATGGAAGTAAAAAGAACTTCTGCTCTTATGCCATCACAGCTACAAATCATAACTGGCGAGCTATTTGCTATCGTGAGGTTCAGGTAAGTACTTCAAAGCTCACCTGTATAGCTAAGGCATAATTGCCAAGATTATAAAGGGGACCATTGTACAAATAAATATTGAATATAATATTAAAAACCACCGCCTTCTCTTCAGTCAAAACTCTCCCTACAAAAGCTATGTGAAATGAAGGGGGAGAAAAATTCATTTTTATAAAGGGCACTAAATCATCAATCTGAATGTATAGCTTAATTGAGTAACTACGTCATTTATTTTTATTATTGTTGCCTTTTTCTCTCCAGCCTCTCTGTTATGTTTTTCACTTGTAGTATCAAATCCTGTCCCACATGTAACAATATTTGCAGTTCTCGCATTGGTCTGATCTCCCATGTACATGTTCACCTGTAGTGTTTGCTGAATCTTCGTACGTTGACAGCAGTATGAGACTCCATCATCATCCGTGTCAAATCAAAGTCATGTACTCTTCAGGGCAGAGACTGCACCTGCATTTGTTTGTCAGGCATCTAGCACTTTTCTGGGATCTCCAAAAATAATAATTAGAGCTGGGTGGGAAATGGTATTTTTTTCCACATGCAGAATGTTTTGGGTTTGTCAGTCAAAAAGTGAAATGTTTTCAGGTGTTTGACAAAAAACTGATGAAAACTGATTTTCTGTCATGAAAGTATTCATTTAGACAAAAAAACGGAGAGATTTACAACTCCTTTTAGTAATAATGATGTTTTTGGAAAGGGTTGGTGCTCCTCCCTCAGTGCCCTCAACTCAATTACACATATCTGATCCTCCCCATCCATAAATGTACGACTTCATGTGTATTTTCAATATGAAATATATATTACATCCATCTGAGTCTGATATTACATTATATGAAGACTGATACATCCTGCGTACCTGGAGTCATCCAAGGATCAAGGACTTACACTGGTACCAGTGTCTGCTGTGGTCCATAGATGGACTGGCAAAGGTGCAACTTAAAGCTGCTTTAATTCTCTCTCTATCTCTCTCTCTCTCTGTTAGAAGGGACAGGGATGCTGGAACAATTTGTATAGTGGGGGTGCTGAGAGCCATTGAACCAAAGCGTAAGTCCTGTATATCATGGAAACCGCTTCAAGCCAGGGGGTGAAGCAGTATCCAGGGCTTTGGAGCTGTGCTCTGGCTCCGCTCCAGCTCCAGGCAAAAACTTGCAGCTCCACTGCTCCGGAGCTGCTCCGCGCTCCAGCTCCGGGCTCTGTTCCAAAGCCCTGGCAGCATCCCTAGCACCCCTAGTTCAAGCACCTATGAGAAGGGATCAAACTGGAGTATGGGTTTGGCCTTAACTATAAGGAACTAACCACAACAATCACATTGTGCTGTCCCTTGCTGCTCTGGGATGACAAGGTAGCTTTTTTCTTTTTGATGTAAATTTATATTCTCTTGAAATGATTAAAAATAACTCCTAATCATGCAATGGATAAGGTATCAAATAGCTCATCTTCTGCAGATTTTCAGTGTAGACAGCAAGATTTTTTTTCTTTGTTCTCTTTTAACAATACATTTTATTGAGAGTGGTTTATTGTGGTTTCTCAATTACTATGCTCATTAATTGGGCAAACCCCAGGCAAACTTGAGTTCCAGTATATTTTATTCATAGCAGTTGTAAGAGAAAGAGGTGCATATTTTTCCCTTAGTAAGGATGGAAATCTGACTGTGCCTGACCTGTGGTCATGGGATGGCAAACATTTGACCAC
>NW_020694439.1:0-1307 GCF_002925995.2 Terrapene triunguis
TGTTCCATCCTGTAGATTTCGCTGTCTCTTATTTGGCAGCTGGCTCAGTATGCAGATAGTCATACATTGAGAGGCATACAGTACACAAACGGCCAGTCAGGGAGATAGGTGTCTGTTACCTCCGGCCTGAAAGGATCATCTCCAAGGTATGTCACCTCCTGGTGACCTGCCTTAACTCCAAGACCTTAAGTACATAATTTTCAGTATAGATACATACCTCCTTAAATATTATCCGTACGTACATTTCACAATGATTTTGACAACCAGTCGGCTTCTGGCTCTTGGCGGACACCTTACACACCACCCTTCAGTGAACTATTATTAAGGCTACATTTTAGTCACTACATTTTAGTGAAAGTTATGAACAAGTCCAGGCAGTAAACAAAAATTCATAGCCAGTGACCTGTCCATGACTTGTACTATATACCCCTGACTAAAACTTGGGCCTGGGACCCCCCAAAACACCTGGATCCTTACTAAACTGGTGAACATCACATTTAGAGAAAAGCAGCTGTCATTTGCTTCTCTTGCACTAGCTTGTGGTACTTACCTTTATGGAAATCAAAGTTCTGGGTCCTTCTCGTCGGCGGTACTGCTGACTGCTGCACACTAACTTCAGCTTTTTTTGTTTTCCTTCGTGCATATATCTGACCCAGGAGATCCATGTCGCTCACATTACGCCACTGAAACATTTGCGTTAGAAACTTTCTCACAGACGTGAAATATTTTAGTATTCAATTCTCTGCCCCTGGAAGAAACAGCTTTCCAATGAGACTCAAATCTGTTGCTTGTTAAAACATTATTCTGGATGAGTAATTGGATTTCCTTCTGTAAGCTACCAGCATGCTCACTAAGGGTCTGGTTCACTATTGTCCTGCACCTTGTACTGTTAATTTCCACCAGTGAGCCCCATGAATACAATGTGAGGGGGCACTGCATGTAGCGCACCACTTGCTCAGTCAGAGAGACAGTACCTATATAGAGGGGCTGGGAGAGGTGTGTGGGGGGAATGAAAAGGGAGAATGTCAAAGAGACCGCATTCCCCTAGGCCCATCTCCTCTAATCTGTGTCCTCTGCACTTGCATTAGTGGTCAGGATGCCCAGGTCCTAAATGATTAGCAGAGTCAGACTGGCTTTCTGTATCTTTCCATCATTGATATATAGGTATTATTATTTGCATTCTGGTAGCATCTGGAGGTTGCCAGTCAATGAATAGGGCCCTGTTGTGCTAGGCACAAAGTAGTAAAATATAACAGGGTATTTATACAGCTCACTGCATGGGGTTCCCTTGGGTGAGAAATTTAAAA
>NW_020694439.1:1317-4164 GCF_002925995.2 Terrapene triunguis
TTTAATGATCAACAGGAGTTAATTGCGTAAGGCTTAGGACATTGCTGTTTAAAACTCACACTGCTGCAATAGATTCAGGTAGAATCAGTTTTTGAGGAATTGGCATGAAATGTCCTTTAAAACTGTAGGGCTGTCTTTGCTTACTTGTTTCCATAATGTAGGAGTGCTGTCTGGTGTACTCTCTTAAGCAGTAGGTTATGTGGGAGTTAAACCATGTGCCTTGCATGAAGATTAAATAGCAATCTAGATAATTACAAAGTAATTGGAATGCAAAACGTGATTTTTGTGTCTTTTGAAGTGCCTCAATTCAGCTAGAATGGGTGTTTTTGGTAGCAGTTTAGACATTAGTCTGAGTGACAGTCAGTAGGCAGGGGAAAATCTATTGAAGAACAATCAAAGCTGAAGTTAGTGAATTCTAGGTTAATTTCATAGACAAAGGAACTTTCTGAAGTGATGCATTAAATTGAAAGGATCTGTAATTTAGTCTTGACTAGACAATGTTGAGTGTATATTGCTTAAGATCTAATCCTACCGGATCCTGAATGCCATATGTTGTGGTACTGTGCACCCTCAACTCCAATGGGAGCTGGAGGGGGCTTTATTCCTCACAGGAGGTACTCAGCACTTCTAAAGATAGGGTCCTTAAATGGTAGTGGATATTTTTATTCTATCCCACTGCACTCTATTTGTTACCCAAGAATTTACTGTACTGTCCCCTGGACTAAAAATTTGAGATCTGGGCATATTCCTGTCAAAATTATTAACTAACTAGAGTGAATTCAGAAAACAACAAAAATGATTAGAGCAGAGGAGGAATTGATTTATAAGGAAGAGTTTTTTAAATGCCAGATATAACTGAGGTTGGCTAAGCAGTGATTGCTGGGGAACGGCAAGATCATCTAGATGAGTTTGAAAAGTGTAAACACTAAGGGTATGTCTACACTACGAGGGTAATTCGATTTTACTTAAATCGAATATGTGGAATCGATATTGCAAAGTCGAACGTGTGTGTCCACACTAAGGACACACTAAGGACAGTAATTCGACTTTGTGAGTCCACACTAACGGGGCGAGCGTCGATATTGGAAGCGGTGCACTGTGGGCAGCTATCCCACAGTTCCCGCAGTCCCCGCTGCCCATCGGAATTCTGGGTCGAGCCGCCAATGCCTTCTGGGTAAAAAAAATTTGTCGTCATCCGTCCGTCACTAACGCCCTCCCTCCCTCCATGAAAGCGCCGGCGGGAAATCAGTTCGCGCACTTTTCTGGTCAGTGACAGCGCGGACGCCACAGCACTGCGATCATGGATCACGCTGCGACCATCGCTGCACTTGTGGCCGTTCTCAACACCTCGCAGCTTATCATACACCTTTCCCTGAGGCAGATGCAGAGAAATCGGGCGAGGAGGCTACGGCACCGCCGTGAGAGCCTGAAGTCGGAGAGTGGCACAGAGCTGTCAGAAACCACGAGCCCCAGCGCCCAGGACATGACGTTGGCAATGGGGCATGTGGATTTTGTTGAACGGCGATTCTGGGCCCGGGAAACAAGCACGGAATGGTGGGACCGTATAGTGCTTCAGGTCTGGGATGAATCCCAGTGGCTGCGAAACTTTCGCATGCGGAAGGGGACTTTCCTCGAACTTTGTGAGTTGCTGTCCCCTGCCCTGAAGCGCAAGGACACCCGCATGCGAGCAGCCCTGACTGTCCAGAAGCGAGTGGCCATAGCCCTCTGGAAGCTTGCAACGCCGGACAGCTACCGGTCAGTCGCGAACCACTTTGGTGTGGGCAAATCTACCGTGGGGGTTGTTGTCATGCAAGTAGCCAAGGCAATCGTGAAGGTACTGCTCCCAAAGGTAGTGACCCTGGGAAACGCGCAGGTCATCATAGATGGCTTTGCCGCGATGGGATTCCCAAACTGCGGTGGGGCTATCGATGGGACTCACATCCCTATCCTGGGACCGGACCACCAGGCCAGCCAGTACATCAATAGAAAGGGCTACTTTTCAATGGTGCTGCAAGCACTGGTGGACCATCGGGGACGGTTTACAAACATCTACGTCGGATGGCCGGGCAAGGTTCATGACGCTCGCGTGTTCAGGAACTCTGGTCTGTTTAGACGGCTGCAGGAAGGTATTTACTTCCCAGACCACAAAATAACTCTTGGGGATGTGGAGATGCCTACAGTCATCCTCGGGGACCCAGCCTACCCGCTAATGCCCTGGCTCATGAAGCCCTATACTGGCGCCCTGGACACAGAAAAAGAACTCTTCAACTACCGGCTGAGCAAGTGCAGAATGGTGGTGGAGTGTGCTTTTGGCCGTCTCAAAGGGAGATGGAGAAGCTTACTCACTCGCTGTGATCTCAGTGAAACCAATATCCCCATCGTTATTGCAGCTTGCTGTGTGCTCCACAATCTGTGTGAGAGCAAGGGGGAGACCTTTATGGCGGGGTGGGAGCTAGAGGCAAATAGCCTGGCTGCTGATTACGTCCAGCCAGACAGCCGGGCCATTAGAAGATCCCAGCGGGACGCCCTGTGCATCCGGGAGGCTTTGAAAGCTAGGTTCCTGAGTGAGCAGGGCAACCAGTGACTTTTCAGTTTGTGGACAGAAAAGCTGAACCTGCCCCCGTTTCTTTACCCAGTTCATTTTGACTTTCCTCTCCAGTTACATACCCCCTTCACCCCCTTCCCCTTCCCAAAAAATAAAATCATTTCAATTTTGTTAATGAACACCGTTGTCTGTCTTGCTGTTTTCGCGGGAATATTTTAAACCGGGGACGCAGACTGTGGCGGGGGGGGCGGGTTCAGTGTTCTGATGCAAATGATGCTTCTAAACTCCCGGAATGACAGGCT
>NW_020694439.1:4264-6209 GCF_002925995.2 Terrapene triunguis
CCCCCCCCCCCCCCAGAACATGAAAAACACCTCCCAGACTGACCAGGGTAACCAGTGACTGCACTGTGTATGTGTCCTGATGCTGGACCTGACACCGCCTCTGTACCCTGCTAAAGGTCACTGTCCTGTCCAATTACCAAGCCCCTTCCCCCCCTCCAGACAGAGTCTCCCTCAAAAGAACCTGACTGAAACAGTAATGAACATAAACAAACATTTTATTGCGAACCAGACATGAAACGTGGGGGGTGAAACTTGGACGGGGGCTTGTGTGAGGTGGGTAGGAAAGAACTTATGAAATTTTGGGGAATGTCAGCCTTCTAGTGCTAGAGCAGTCTGCAGGGGTTGACTGAAAGTTTTAACGTCCCTTGCCGCCCCTCCTTCTTTGGACTTTAGGTGAGGGTGGTGTGGGACTTGGTGGCGGGTGAGGGCGGTTACAGATAGACTGCAGCGGGGCTCTGTCCTCCTGCCTCCGGTCTTGCAGAACATCCACAAGGCGCCGGAGCGTGTCCGTTTGCTCCCTCATTAGTCCAAGCAGCTTTTCAGTAGCCTGTTGGTCCTCCTGACGCCACCTCTCCTCCCGTTCCATGACTGCTCGGTGCATTTGTGACAAGTTCTCTCTCCACTGTGTCTGCTGGGCTGCCTGGGCTCGGGAGCATCCCATTAGTTCTGAGAACGTGTCTTCACGCGTCTTCTTCTTCCTCCGCCTAATCTGCGCTAGCCTCTGGGAGTGTGCTGACAGGCTGGGTTGGGAGACAGTCGCAGATGTGTCTGTGTGAATTTTAAAAAGGGAGTGAATTCCTGAGACAGATAAATGAAATTGTATACAAAGAACCTAGTCTTTCTCTGTGAACAAGACCATGCACTGAACCTCTCACATGCGCACTCAGGACAAGGTCGAATTTTCGGCCGTCGCCTTCAGTGCCTGTGGACTTGCGGAGGTCTTGGAGTGTTCAGAGAACTGTGGCTGGAGACCTGAACTTCTGGAGCGGGCAATAATGGTAAGCCGCAGACTTGTGGCTGCTTAAAACTCCAGCAGTAGCACTGGCCTCCTTTCACATTGAAAGCAATGCCAGTCTCTGCTGCCAGCAATCAGGACAGCATCAACTCTGCCCCTGTCCCACCCCCTCGCGGCTGTCCCAGGGAAAGATCCCTGAATGCTGCCCCTCTCCCTCCACCGCGTGGCTGTAAAGCAGTCCCAATACTAACATTCCCCTCCCTAATCCAAAGCAGGGCGTCATGAGCGACATCACCCTCCTGAGGATCCCGGACACCCAGAGAGAACGCATGCTGCGGGAAAGCATGCAGAAACCGGGGCCGTATGCCGCCATGCTATGTCGTGCGATGATCCCGGAGTACTTGATTGTGGCGTGGAGGGGACATGTCTGCTACCACGGAGGGCCCACTAAGATCGCCCTACCCCGGAACCTGATCAACAGGCTTGAGCTCTACCTCCACGAGACCTACGAGGAGTTCTCCTACGAGGATTTCTCGTCGATCCCCGGCCACATTGACCGGATTTTCGCGTAGGTGCACTGGGACTTTGGAGTGGAGCGTCTTGGGCCTGGGAATCATGTAGTAACGGACATTGTGAAATTTTTTTAAAATACTTGGGACTAAATTGAGAAGAGCCTAAGACAGAGAAATCATGAAAACCCATTTGTTACCTTTGTAAATATTCCTGTTTTGTACCTGATTATTTTTTTACTAGTTTACAGCACTTTTATAAATATACCTTGTTAATAGTATAAATATTACCGTTCTGTTTTAAATAAATGTTTACATGTTTACAGCACTTACTGCTTGATCCTTCCCCTAATTCTGTGTCCGGGGTAAGGGATGGGGACGGTTGGTACGGGATCTCGGTAAGGGTGATGAAGAGCTCCTGGCTGTCGGGGAAATCAGCGGTGCCAGCGCTGTCGACTGCCTCGTCCTCCTCATCTCCTTC
>NW_020694440.1:0-1828 GCF_002925995.2 Terrapene triunguis
GGGGGAGGGCGGCGAGCCCGGCTGTGGCCCCGCTCTCCCCGGCCGCCAGAGCGCTGCGCCGCCCCCCTCCAGGTGCCGCCCCAAGCACCAGCTTGGGTGCCTGGTGCCTGGAGCCGGCCCTGGCCCCAAGCACCAGCTTGGGTGCCTGGAGCCGGCCCTGGACCACGCATGATCTGGAGAAAATCCACCAAGTATTGAATTTGGAGTTCTGACCACAGTTAGTGATACTGCCACCTGCTGGGTGACTGGGGATATTAACCTTTTGTAACCCCACTGCATCTCATGAGACGGCAGTCAGAGGGTGTGACTGGAGCACATGTAGACGTACCCAAGCTAGCTTGGATTTAGCTGGCTCGGGTACGGGTAGCCATGAAGCTGCAGCAGCCCGTGTTTCGATGCAGGCTAGCCGCATGAATAATCACCCAGGCTTCTTGGCAGCTTCACCGCTCCGGTAGCAAAGCTAGCTCAATTCAAGCTAGCTCGGGTTTATCTCTATGAGCTGCATCACTCAGCACTCCTGTGTGCCAGGCCTTTACTGAAAGGCACTGCTGCCAGGTGAGACCATTGAGCATCACGTTACAGACCTGCATTATAAAGCAAAGGGCTGTGAAGCGGAATAGCCAATAGGTGGACTAACTCTGGAACATGTTGTTTGTGGCATGACCAATAACCAGCTCACAGCAAGGGTATTAGGAAAAATAGGCTGGACCCTGAAGTCCAGTGGATGGTTGCAGGGCTCCCCTGCTTCCCAAGTGAGTATTAGAATGCAGAAAGAAGTACCTCCAAGTAAAAATGCACACCAAAGCATAGCGATGAAATAATGATACCTCGCTCATGTATGGTGCTTTTCATCAGCAGATCTCAACATACTTTATGAAGGTTGGTTTCATTATCCCAGTTTTACAGATGGGGAAACTGAGGCACAGAGTGGGAAAGTGACTTGCCCAAAGTCACCCAGCCAGGCTAGTGGCAGAGCGGGGAATAGAAGCCAGGGGGGTGAAAATTCCACACCCTTGAGTGATGTCGTTCCAATCCAGTGCTTTGTCGACTAGACCACACCAGTAAACAGCAGAGACTAAAGACTTGTTTGCAGGAAATGTGGAAGCAATCAACACAAAAGTGTCCAGCCATAGGTCTGCAGTATTGTACGTGCATTATAGACTCATAGACTTCATCGAGTCTGACCTCCTGCACACTGCAGGGCACAGAACTCTTCCACTCCTGTAATAGATACTCCTGGGGGGATTCTGTGCCACTGCACATGCACAGAATTTATGTCCTCCACAGATTTTTTGCTTTCCTGCAACAAAATTACTTTGACGGAGAAGCAAAGGGAAGCTACAAGAGTTGTCATGCCACCCTCCCCAGCAGTATGTTTCAGGGGCCCAGGGTACCCGGCAGAGCGGTAAATCACTGTGGGGCAGGAGGCGGGACTGGGGAAGACCTGGCTAGTGGCTCCTATCCTGCGCCAGGCTCAGCTTCTAGTCCCGTCTGGGCTGGAGAGGACGGGACTTCCTCTTCTCCTGCATAGCATCCAGGGCCGGGTCAGACCCACCGGCTGCAGGAAGCTCTGCAAACTCTCCCCCGCCCCCTTCCTGCACCCATCGCTCCTCAGCTGCAGGGGGAGAGGTCCCTGTACAGGTAGCTGCTCCCCCATTCACCTAACCCCCATGCATCCAGACCCTCCTGCCGAGCCTCACCCCCCCACACTCAGAACCCCGCCCATGACTCCCACTCCTCCTGCACCTGGACCACCCAGACAAGCCACCTGCACCCAGATCCCCACCCCACCAAGCCCCAACCAGCTGCATCTGGACCCCCCACTTAG
>NW_020694440.1:1928-2196 GCF_002925995.2 Terrapene triunguis
CAATTTACACCTGGATCCCCCCACACTAAGCCCCTCCACACTTGGATCCTGCCTTGCTGAGCCTGCCTGCCCACACCTGGTGCACCTGGCATGGAGAGGCCCTAGGGTGTTTCTGGGGCAGGCCCATCCTTGCACTGTCTGAGGGTTGGGTGCAGCCTCACTGCTGAGTCCATGTCCTGGGGGGTAGGAGCTGCACAGTGATCTCCTACCTCTGTGCAGCTGGTGGCCTGTGCTCCCCAATGCCATGCTGGAGCCTCCACATTTATTT
>NW_020694440.1:2296-6419 GCF_002925995.2 Terrapene triunguis
TGCACCCAGAACCCCCCAACAAGCCCCTGTGCATCCAGATCCCCCCTACACCCAGATCCCCCACTGAGCTGCCCACACCCAGACTGCCCCCCACAAAACCCTCCCAATTTACACCTGGATCCCCCCACACTAAGCCCCTCCACACTTGGATCCTGCCTTGCTGAGCCTGCCTGCCCACACCTGGTGCACCTGGCATGGAGAGGCCCTAGGGTGTTTCTGGGGCAGGCCCATCCTTGCACTGTCTGAGGGTTGGGTGCAGCCTCACTGCTGAGTCCATGTCCTGGGGGGTGGGAGCTGCACAGTGATCTCCTACCTCTGTGCAGCCGGTGGCCTGTGCTCCCCAATGCCATGCTGGAGCCTCCACATTTATTTGACAGATATAATTTGCGGAATTTTAAAATTGTGTGTGCGGATTTTTTTTTTTTTTTTTGGGCGCAGAATTTTTAATTTTTTGGCGCAGAAGTAAATAGACCCCTAACCTGTGGTTGAGTTAGCAAAGTCCTCAAATCATGGTTTAAAGACTTCAAGTTACAGAGAATCCACCATTTACTCTAGTTTAAACCTGCAAGTGACCTGTGCCCCATGCTGCAGAGGAAGGCGAAAACCCCCCAGGGTCTCTGCCAATCTGACCTATGGGAAAATTCCTTCCGGACTCCAAATCTGGTGATAAGTTAGACCCTGAGCACATGGGCAAAACCCACCGTCCAGACACCTGGGAAAGAAATCTCTGTAGTAACTCAGAGCCCTCCCCATCTAGTGTCCCGTCTCCAGCAGTTGGGGATTTTTGCTACTGGCAGTCGCCAAAGGGCCATTAAATGCAACCATATTGCAAAGGTGTGTTGCTTTGTATGCAAATTGCAAATATATAGGTACCCCCATATAAAAGCATATAGTTGGAGAAGAAAGCAGTGATGCAGAAACAGAGCTCTTTCCTCGGTCACAGTACAGTTACACAGCCAAGTGGTTGTGTACAACAAATCGGTTTGATACTGGAAATAAATAAACACAGAGTGACTCTCCGAATAGATACTGGAGTTAAGGGCAATGTAAGCCCAGCAGGTGTGTGAAAGATGATTGACATCACAGCATTGTCTGGGAGATTGTAGTGGGGCGGATTGGCCACCCACAGACCTGGAGGGGGAGGAGCCCTTCATCGAACCTTGGTGGGCAGAGTCACGCCATGCTCAACCCTCCCGCCGGAAGTTAGTGGGCAGGACCGGAAGTACAAAAGGCGGGCCGGAGAACTCAATTGGGAGGTAGCTGCTGGAGAAGCCAGATGCCTCCTGTGAGCTCCTGAGCTGGGAGGCTGCTGCAGACCCCAAGGGAGCCAAGGACTGGCCAGGGCCATTTACAGATCCGAGCACGGAGGAGCTGCAAGTGCTGACAGACGCCTTCTTCCCGGATGACCCTCTACAGAGCCAGGTACACCCTGAGGGGGAGTTAGGCAGTGGCCCCGGGGGAGCTGACCCCTGTCTGGCTGCAATGTTGACAGCGAGTGAGTCAGCGCGTTGTAGTCAGGATCCTCGCTGACCCAGTGGCAGACCGCTCTGGCACTGCTAGGGCCCTGGGCCGGGACGCAGTGGAGTGGGTGGGCTGGCATCCTCCCTGCCACCCCAATCCGTGGGTGGCAGTCTCCCCATCTCTTAGGCAAGAAGCCTGCGCTTGTCGGCCCTCTGCCAGAATTAGGAGGCCCGACTGTTTGCCGCTCAGCCTGAGTGCAGGCCTGAGCCAGAGACTCTTTGCTGCCCTGTCCCGACCAGGGGCTGGGACTCCGTAACTGTGTTTGTTGTTCGGCCCTGATCACAGGCCCGAGCTCACGTCTCCCATCGCCCCGCTGATTCCCCATGTCAGGCGACGCCCCAGAGATGTAGTGGGGCAGCTTGGCTGCCCACAGACCCAGAGGGGGAGGAGCCACTCCCCCCAACGGACTACAGAGATGTAGAGTCTACTTATGAGGAGAAGCCAGGCAAGTAAGTGTGGCTGAGACAGCTTGACTGAGTACAGGATGGGCATCCTTTAAAGTAGGAGAGTTTAGTGGCCAGGGATCTGGGTTCAACTCTCAGATTAGCCAGCCCTCCAGTGTGACCGCGGGCAAGTCACTTACATGGTCTTGTGCCTCATTGATTTAAGAACTGGGCAAACTCTAAGTTCTTAAGCAGCAATTCTCTTACTTTGCCTAGCTGTACATTTCAATTATTATTGATGGAAATATTTTTTGTTGCTTTGTGTGTGTCTGGGGAAACCAACACTCACTGACTAAAAACCTGCTCCTTCCAAGCCCACGTATGGCCAAAATATCGAAAACCTTCCATTCTTGTTCTTTACAGTATTGGAGCAACGTTCCTATGGGGGTTTATTAAGAATAGCTCCTTCCGAATTTGCAGTGACTGTAGAGGTGTTCTCTACGGCTCTTTGCCTGAGGGCAAGTCTACACTTAAAACACTGCCTTGGCACAGCTGCACTGATGCAGCTGTAGTGCTTTAATGAAGACGCTCTAAGCCGACAGGAGAGAGCTCTCTTGTCAACGTAGTTAATCCACCTCCCCAAGAGGCAGCACCTATGTTGATGGGAGAAGCTCTCCCGCTGACATAGCGCTGTCTACACAGGGGGTTAGGTCGGTGTAACTACGTCGCTCAGAGGGGTGGGTAACTTGGTAAATGCCTGACGATAATGGTGCCAAAATATAGACTGGAAGCTCTTTGGGGCAGGGCCATCTTTTTGTTCTTTGTTTGTACAGCACTAACACAGTGGCATTGTGGTCCATGACTGCTGGAATTCAGAGAACATAGCAGAGACTGAGAGTATGTCTGCACTACAAATGTAAGTTGACCTATATTAGGTCAACTTATAGCCAACACAGTAATTATTGTGGTGGTTCATGTCGATACTCCTTGGGTCAGTGATGTGCATCCTCACCAGGGACACTTCCACCAACCTAAGAGGGGCAGTGGGGCAGGGGGCGGCTGGGAGCCCAGTCTCTCAGCTCCGCTGGCAGCTCCCTGCCAGGAGCCTGGCTGCCCCACAGGCTCCTGGGCTAACGGTAGGCTGCCCCCGCTGCTCCCCATTGGCTGCAGGGAGTGGGGGAAAGCCACCCGGGGCTTCTCGCCCCCCTTCCTCACCCCCGCCTGCTCCCCACAGGGAGCCAGCCAGCCTTGTCAATTTCACAGCTCAAGATTGCCTGGTTCCCGGCAGGGAGTGGGCAGGGGGGCTCTTGGGCTTCTCCAGGGGAGCCGGGGCGGGGAGGGGCTTTCTTGTCAATTCCACAGCTCCTGCGTCACCGTAACTACACCGATATAAGCCCTATGCCTCTCATGGAGGTGGAGTTTTTATGTCGGTGTAATAGGGCACTTACATCAGCGGGAGCAAGTCTGTAGGGGAGACACTGACATAGTTAGGTTGACATAACCTGCCTTACCTCGACCTAACTGTGTAGTGTAGACCAGCCCTGAGAGAGGATGATTAGGAGGGTAGTTGAATCAGTTGGTGTTAATCTGGTGTAAGGCATGAGCCAGAGGCAGTGACTGAGGAGCAGCACTGGTGTTCCCGCAGCCAGTCAGCTGGACGAGTGGTGCTGCATTAAAGCCCACACCCTGACGCCTCTGGAGAAGTTGATCCATTGCCCTGCAGCACCAGCTTGGCTTTACAAGGTCTGCGGCCTTCGGCGATGTGTTCAAATCCCCCTTTCTGCATGGTGGGATGTCGAGACAACAGACTCAGTCCTACTGCTGGCACAGGGGCTCAGCCTGCAATCTCTCCAGTAATGCTGAGTCCACAGTCTCCCTTGGCAGTTCGTTCCATTGATTAACTGTTCTTATTTTCCTGCGCTCCAACCTATTAATATTTAATTTTCCCTTCTGCAGAGTAAGCTTATTTCTTCTTGTTCTTTTCTTAACAAGTGAATGATCTCTCCCTGTCCTTTTCATAACCTCCACCGATGTTCTCTGCGAGTTATCCTCTCCCTCCTTTAGTTCTTTAGCCTTTTTTGCGAACAGGGGCTGCTAACAGGGAGTTTCGCAAGGGAGTTCTCCAGGTGAAGGAGGAGCAATACAGCACCCTTTTGGGCGGACAGGGGGCTGCAGACGGGAGTTTGACAGAGGGAGGCTTACGATGGTTAGGAAGACCC
>NW_020694441.1:0-1211 GCF_002925995.2 Terrapene triunguis
CCCACCAAAAAGCCTCACTTTCCTGTTAGTTTCAGTTTTGTAACAGCTAGTAGAGCACCCTGCTGTGTTTCCATCAGCGCTCTCTCCGCCTGTGTGTCTGTCTCCTTCTCTGCTGGATCCAGAACTAAAACAAGGGGCAGGACGCCTGACAGGTCCACATTCCCCTCTCTTGTGTGTGTCAATATCGGGGGGAGGGAGCTCTTGATGCATTTCTGGGGGTCCAAGCTCCCTCCCTCTTCCCCTTTTCTGATCTTGGGGGCCTTGACCTTGCCGTTCGGCGGGGCGGGGGGAGGGAACTGAGGCTGTCTCCTTAGACACCCCTCCCGATGTCTACTAGGGTCTGGAGAAACGCCGCCCCTCGGGGTGTCAAGCTGTGAAGAGGCAAACAGGGACATGTACCCACAACACACTGAACAGCCTGCTGGCACCTGGGGGACTCATATGAGTGGAGCAGTTCACATCTCTCCGATCAATTGTTTCAGGCTGTACTGTCTCCTGCAAGTGTTTCTCACTCTGCTGAGAACAGCTCAATGAGATGAACAGGCCACTTCCCACCGCTCTGAGCCTGCATTGCTGCAGATGGCTGTGTCCAGCTTTGTGCTACGCTTACCGAGATGTGGGGGGTGGATGTGAGGGGAACCCAGATTAGCCAACCAGTGCACAGAATACAGCTCCTTTCCAGAAAAATGTGATGGTTCTTAAAAAAGCCTTTTGCTTCACTCATCATCCATATCCACGGCCACCACCATGACCACTAACTCCTTTCTTTCTTTCTCATAAAAAAATTAGGAAATAAAATGGCTGAAATCTTCATTAACAGAGAGTTACGGTTTCCCAGTAACAGCTCGTGCCTGTCCAGAAGGTCAAGTTCAGCTAAACTCATGCTTCTAACAAGAAAATGCAGATTTGAATTAAATGCCTTCATAATCATAACTTACCTGTCCCTGTGCGATGCCTCACGACACCCATAACACACATGATGTCCTGTCCCTTTCAATGTTTGAGCACTCTCCCCTCCCCAACGCACAGCCTCACTTTCATGTTACTTTCAGTTCTGCAGCTAGAAAAATAAAAAGAGCACAATCACCCAGCTGTGTTCCTGTCAGCTTCCTTGGTCTCGGTGTCTATCTTCTTCTCTGCTGGGTGCAAATATAACAGCACATGCTTCCACTCTGCCTTGTCATTGGAGCTACCTTCACCTGCCCTGCCCT
>NW_020694442.1:0-2451 GCF_002925995.2 Terrapene triunguis
ACATCCATTGAAATCAGTGGAAGTTGGGAGTCTAAATACTTTTCAGTATCTGGGCCCAAATTAACCTTTTAAAAGCAGTTTCATTGGGGGATGGCTTGGGCTGGGGGTGTTTGTACAGAAGCCCCTCTACCAAATAGCCAAAGATTTATGTTAACATCCGGTCAAAAAATAGCTCATGGACAACCTTTCCAGCCCTAGAAACCAGGAGAAAGGTTTCTGGAGGGAAAGTAGGACCAGAATGTGAAGAAGTTGGATGCGAGGAGAGACCAGAATGAATTCACATGTAAGCAGAGTCAGGATGAGCTCTACCCTGACATCTGGTGGTGAATTATGGCGAGTGTGGAAAAGAATTCCAGGGGCTGATCTTGTTTGCATAGGCACACCCACTCGCTTGGCATGAAACAACAGCAACTGAAAGTGGTTACTTTGGCTGGTGTGGGATCCCCAGTTTCTCTGTTATTGGGGCAGGAAGAATAAAGTTTTGTTACCCTGATTCTGTGAATCAAGGCCAGTGGAACTGTTGTATGACAGAAGGACTGAGTGAGTCCTTCACCATTACCTAAGTAGCACTTGCTTGACAAGGGGCATTACAAAACCCAGTGAATTGAGAGAGGACGGGGACAGGTGTTTGCACCTGATAGGATGGGCCCCCCTCTGAGCGCTTGAAACACCAATTGCACCACCTCCTCTCTCTACTGTTGAATGTCAGAGCTAACTTTGATTCTATTAGAAGTCTAGTTACAGGCTGCTGAGCTGAATTCATTTTGGGCCAATGGTGCACCAGCACTGGGGCTCCCCTACTCTGAGCTGAAATCACTAAGAGCTGAAATTACAAAAGAGTTAAAGTTATTAAGTGCTGTGTTAACTAGTGGGGGAGCCTGAAGCTATATTGCTAAGCAGCTGGCGGAGCAATTTGTGGGGATTACTGGAGAAGCAGCGAGTGGTGCGGAGCCTTGCGGGGACGGTTGGAGCGGCCCAAGGAACAGCGAGCGGAGCTGTTTGCAGGGACGGCTGGAGCGGCTCACAGGTCGGTGAGCGGAGCGAAGCAGCTCGTATTGTGGAGCGGTTCGTGGGACAGCAGGAAGTGGACTGGCTCGTGGTAAAGGCTGCGGCGGAACCCCACGGAGAGACCGCCGGTCGGCCTCGGATCACGGATCACGTAAGGTGCCCCTTAACACCCTGCGTGCCCCCCTTTTACTCTGGGGCTGCACTGACCAGGGACAGAGACTTTGGGGGTTGTGGGACTTTGGGTGGTTGCTGGACCCAAGAGACTTTGGGGGTGTTGGACTTTGGGGACTCTGGGTGATTTTTGGGTTGCTAGATTCAAGAACCAAAGGGAAAGGACACAGCCCAATTTGCTGGGGTGGGTTTTTTGCTCATGGTTTGTGTTATGAATCCTGTTTGTGGTGTTTTTTCCAATGTAATGCTGATGTCATTTACCTCATGTTATTAAACATTTTCTGCTACACTCAGACTCCGTGCTTGCGAGAGGGGAAGTATTGCCTCTTAGAGGCACCCAGGGGGGTGGTATGTAATTGTCCCAGGTCACTGGGTGGGGGCTCGAGCCGGTTTTGCATTGCGTTATTGAAACGGAACCCCTAGATACAGAACCCGGCCCTTGTTGCTGCCAACTTAGATGGGCAGAAGGGTTACACACATAAGGGGATTAACCCAGCAGACATCCTAAACTCCTTCGTTTTTGGAGTTCTCTGAGCCTATATTCTCAACATTCTAAGAGGAGGGGAGGTTTATGTGTCAGGCATGAATCTGATCGTGTAGACAATTAAGAATGTCAGAACCTGTTACTTACCTAATACAGTCAGAGTATAGGTTTGATTGAAAGTTTCACCACTAGTTACAGTTTCACAGCTATAACATCCCTCATCTGTGAGTGTCACTTGCCGTATCTGAAGTGCACTATCAGTTTCAGGGCTAGATTTCCAATCCATTCTCTCACCGCAGTTTTTTCTGTCTGTCTTGTTCTTATCAGTTCTGTATGCCAGCGTGCAGTGATTTCCAGACCTTGGTCTTATCTCCCATATTACTGATACCAGATCTGCCCTTGAAACATCACCACAGGTCAGATGAATGCTGGAACCAGCTATTTTAGACACTCTGATGTTATCTAGAAAAGATGCAGGAAGAGAAGGACACTTGAAAAGATCACCTAGAATGTCATTATAACCTTGGATCTCTGGGGGTAACATCTCTAGTATTATATAACATTCCATAGTAAGATCCCACCTCTGCAGATACTAGACCCATCTCCTTACATCCATAGCTTTAAATGGTGACCGATAACCTGACATTTGGTTTTGCCACCAGTCCATAGGATTAACTTCTCTGGTCCCATACTCCGTTGTACCTCCTCCCTACTGCAAGGACTGCCAAGTTTCAGTATAAAGATGTTATTGCAGAGTGGAGCCTGACTGAGATGCAGGGCACAGCCAT
>NW_020694443.1:0-3102 GCF_002925995.2 Terrapene triunguis
ATGAAAAATACATACTGCTTTTGGTCTTTGTATAATCTTAACTATCACATGTTTGAACTGGTTCCATTTTCTGTTGGTTTGCCAGTGATTTTCAGGCATGAAAAAAGCTTGTCATCAAATGAACTGCTGAAACTGCACCTGATTGTTGGTGTGCTTGAGCTTTGCTATGCTGAAGGCTGTTCTACTGAGCTTGGGGCACTTGTGCTGTGAATGGGACTATATGCAAGTTGACCACTGCTCTTATCAATCTGCTTTTGATACGGTCAGAGAGGGTCTATGTGCTATTCTGCATAAACTGGGCTGCCTAAGAAGGTCCATACAAATCATCCATCTGTTCCATGATCACATGACAGAGCAAGTGCTCGCCAGTGGTGACTTTTCTGACACATTTTAAAACTCGAATGGAGTGAAGCAAAGCTGCATACTTGCTCCAGTGCTGTTCAACTTCTTCTTTGTCTGTGTCCTCAGCCATGCCACAAGGGACTTGGTCAGGGGATATATATATATATGGTACCGGCTTGATGGCTCCCTCCTTGATCTTCAGAGCCTCAATGCTAAGACCAAGACGCTGGAGAGACTTCTTATCTGGGTATTTTTTGCAGATGACTGCACCTTGATGGCCTATAGACATGATGACCTTCAGGTCACCATTGACAGATTTTCTGAAGCATCCCAGCTCCTTGGCCTCATCAGTAGTCTTGGGAAGACATAGGTCTTGTTCCAATCAGCACCTCATTCCAATGCCCGTGCTAGCCATCTTCATCCAAGGCACACAGCTCAAAAATGTGGATCAGTTCAAGTATTTGGGCAGCACCATCTTGAGTGACAATTCCCATAATAAGGAAATTTCCTCCAGAATTAGTAAAGCCAGTCAGGCCCTTGGTCAACTCACAAAAGTCCTTAACCAACACAACATTCGTCTCTCCACTAAAATGAAGATCTACAGTGCAGTGGTTCTAACATCTCTCCTGTATGGATTGAGATGTGGACTCTCTATAGACACCACATTAAACAGCTTGAGCAATTTCACATGCACTCCCTCCGCTCAATAATGAGAATTCACTAGCAAGACAGAGTGACCAATATTAAGGTCCTTGAGAGAGCAAACACAACCAGCATTCAGGAAATGTTACTGAGAGCACAACTTAGCTGGACCGGACATGTCATCGGAATGGAAGACCACCATCTACCAAAACAGATCTTCTATGGGGAGCTGAGTCAGGGCAAAAGAAAGAAGGGTCATCCATATAAGTGCTTCAAAGATACTCTGAAGAGCAGTCTCCAGTGGGCTGGCATCAATCCCAAAGAACTTGAGCAAATGGCTCAGAACAGGACTCACTGGTGGTCTTGGACAAGATCAGCATGTAACAGATTTGAGCAGGATCGACAAAATCATCTCCAGGCTATACGTGAATGGCACCACAGAGCTGCATCATCAATCATCATAGATACAGACTTCCCATGCCCTCAGCGCAGCTGACTCTGTGCATCAGGGTTCGAACTTTGGAGTCGTGTGTAGCCATAGATGAGAACTCCGATAATATCATCATCATCATCGATGGACTACCAATCTTAACTATGTAGAAAAAAGAATGGAGGTGGGAAAGCTTAAAGGAACCAACTCGGCTCTTGGAAAAACTATTTTTTTTATATCTGGCTGGAGTAATCTTCAAGATGTCTCAAAACAGAAATTCTACTCAAAGAAAATACTTCCCTCTCTCTCACTCCTCCTTATCACTGTGCCATACAAAGAATTTGGATCATCTAAGGTCACCGAAAGTCTGAAGCAAAATTTTAAAAAAGAGCCTAAGTGCAGTTTTCAAAAGAGATTTAGCTCCTAAGGGTCTAAGTCACTGGAAAAATAGGGCTTAGGTAACATTTTCAAAAAAGAGTCTTTCTATACTAACCCATTATTGGGTTTGCTAAAAAAATCTTTGATATCTGAAGAGAAGGGTCAAATTCTTTAAGTTTAACAATGAGAAACTAATCAGTCCCCCTCCAATAAAGACACACCCAATAAGCATACATCCATTTTTATCTTTATGTATTAAAAGCGCTGTATTTAACACCTGTGTTTAATGAACATTCTGCTTTTCTGTTTCTAACAGCAAAACTTTTCCCGCATCTCCATCAAACTTCCTCCCACCCTCAAACTCTATTCTATTTTCCAGCAGGAATATTTTAACAGTAGCTAAATCGAATTTAAATTAAAAATAGAAGAGTCAAATCTTCCCCCCAAAACCTTGACTGGCAAGAGAAAGAACTGTTTCTAAGGAAACTTTAGATGCAACAGTTAGTTCTGTATGCAGGCATGCACCATGTAGAAATCTAGTGTCCTGAAGCTCTCATGTAAAGAAGCTGATTCTACAGGGATATGTAGATGAACTTGACTTCATATAAGGGCAGGATTGACTAAAAAGCAATGCTGAAAATGGAACATTTTCCCAAGTTAAAAATGTGCATTTTTATATTCCCTTTCAGAATCTAAAATAAAACAAATTAATTCAAAGACTCGTTCACAAGGCTACATAAATAGAATGCTCCTATTTATCCTTGAGTTTTCCAGCCCAGGAAAGCAATATGCAGTGAAACTTTTACTAACCACCCTGCTAGTCACAGTTAAATGTCCTAATTGCCTATAAAATCTCAATCCCCACATAAGTACTTCCATATTAATGGTGCTATTATACGATTGCCTGCTTCAACAGCTGGGAATACTACAGACCCTTCCTGCCCATTATCAGAAGTTTTCACTATGTTTTGACACCTGAAAATGAAAACAAGAAGTTGCAATAGTTTGCACCATGCATGTTACAAAGACACATTTTGGCCATGGTAGTACAGCTAAGCTGTCCAAAGACACTACTTGTTAGAAGCTGGCATGTGGCCTGCACCTTACCAAACTAAGTATGTGCTACATGCTTCATTTCATTAACATGCCACAAAATTCTGCATCATCTGATGTTTTGGCTAGACAATTTCCATTCCAGTATGTCCACAAACATGATTTTGTAAAACATTTTTTTGTAAGAAAGCCAGATGCAATTTTTTTATCCCAGATCCTGGAAATTTTAATCGATAGCACCCAATTAATTCCTTTTC
>NW_020694444.1:0-7792 GCF_002925995.2 Terrapene triunguis
CCCCCCCGCTCCTCCGGCCGCGCCCGCCGCCCCCCCATGGCAGCCGGCCACCATGCTGCACACCCCCGCTCCTCCGGCTGCCCCCGCTGCCCCCACATGGCTGCCGGCCACGCTGCGGGCCGCCAGCCTGCGCCCCCCCCTCGCTCCGGCCGCTTTTGGAAAGGCAGGGGAAGCGGCTGCTTCCCCTGTACCCCGCTAGCTACGCTACTGTGTGTATGTGTGTGCTTTGCCACTCCGGGCCACTCCACAAGTGGTGTGTGTGTGTGCGTGCGTGTGCTTTGCCGCTCTGGCCACCCCACAGGTGTTTTGTGTGTGTGTGTGCTTTTCCGCTCCGGCCGCCCCACAGGTGGTTTTTTTGTATGTGTGTGTGCTTTTCCGCTCCGGCCGCCCCACAGGTATTTTTGTGTGTGTGTGTGTGCTTTGCCGCTCCGGCCACCCCACAGGAGTTTTGTGTGTGTGTGTGTGTGCTTTGCCGCTCCGCAGGTGGTTGTTTTTTTTTGGCTTCGCCCCTCCCCCCCCCCCCCCCAGTTTTTTTTGTTTTGTTCTTTGTTTTGCTTGGGACAGCAAAAAAGCCAGAGCCGGCCCTGCTCTGGAAGCCTCCAGGGTCTGTTTCTTCCTCTTCCCAGTGCTGCCTTTCTTAGTACAGGAACCACCCACCCTCCCCACAGCAAGCACTCTGCGGGACGGACGCAGCAGCGCACGGCAGACGTGTGTAAAAAGAAGGGGGAAGACTAAGAGGCTCCTTCCTTCGCGCGTGCGCATTGGCTCCCCGAGCCGATTCCGGTTCTTCCAGGGTCGGCTGCTGGAGCCGGGATTCCCCCGGCCGCGCCTGCGCACTACGCTCTCCCCTCAGGCAAGATGGCGGCGGGGAGACCAGTCCGGGAGGGGGAGTGAGGAGGGGTGGTCACGTTGTGGGGTCGTGGTGGGGGTGGCTGGTGACTGAAGCCGGAGGGAAGCTCGGAGGGGCCGGGGCTGCTCGGCCCGTGCTACGGGCATGGGGAGCCGGGACAGCGGGACAGGGGCCAGCCCCTGCCTGTGAGAAGGGGGAGTGTCTGTCGGCCCAGCGCCCTGTATGTGCGGCCGAGTCCGGCCCCGGCTGCCTCTTCCGCCCGCTGCCTGGGGCCGAGCTGGAGTCGGAGGAGTCGCCGCGGCGGCGCGGCTGGGTGGGGAGAGAGCAGACAGGTGAGTGAGAGCCGGGGCCCTCCCCGCATGGCACCGCCAGCCCCCAGCAACCCCCAGGGCAGCACCCCGGCGAGTCCCCGTCTCTTGGCAGCCCGCCCCTGCATGCTGCCGCCCGTGGCACCCCCCTTCCCCAGCCGGTAGAGCCCCGGGTACCACCCCTGGGGATAGCCACCCCCGGGGAGCCCAGGCCCCTTTATTCCCAGTTTGTGTGACCTTTTGACCCGAGCTTCCCACGGATACTGACTCAGGATTTGATTAAATAACCCTTTCCGATGGTGGGGGACTATCTATTAGCCTACTGACCAATACCTGTCCTGTGCGTTACCCCTTGGAAGGGAGAGGAACGGAAGGGTGATGTTTTGGCAGAGGCACTAGACCGGGACTCATATCTAGATCTGAGTTTAGTTCCCAGCTCCACTGTAACAAATACGGCCTGTAATATACAACTTTCATATTGTAGTATAACAATATAAACTTAATGCTTTCTGTCAGGAGTTGAAAATTTCCCAGATATCTGATCGTTAAAGGCCAGAATGTGTATGTCGTGAAGCTTGACAGCAATGTCTGTGAGAAGCCCAGCTCTTTTTAGCTTCTCTGGGGGGGAAGAGAGAGGGAATTAAATTTAAAAGTAAAGTCCCAGCCACCCCACACCTTGCTCCCGTTGCTAGAGAGGACCTTCATTGCTTATCCCAGACTCCAAAGCCTTCTGAAGGCTATGGAGGTTTCTTCTGCTGCTGCTTATGGGTCTGTGTAATGTAACTCTACCTTTTGACCACAGCCTCCGTTTTTGAGGTGTTCCTAGTCCTTCTCTCTGATCCTAGATTAAACAGGATACTTACATGACTCTAGTCTGTTTCACTTTCCAACTTCACTGGGTGACAAGGTGTTCTGATTAACAGCTCTAAAAGTTACCAGTGCCCTGTTAGCTTTCACAAAGGGGCCGGCATCAGTGAAATTATGAATGGTAGTAGCAGCACCCTGAGGAAGGTGGGCCTGCATCTGTTGACATTTGAAAAGCTTATCCTAGCAGTCATAAGGCTAGAAACCTTAAGACTTCTTGGGGAAAAAAAAAAAATTCTGTAGAAACTGATAGTTTAGGCTCACTTCCACCAACTCCTGATCCTCAGGAAAAGGTTTTTTTTGTGCCCCTGGTGGGGGAGTAGATTTTTCATGCCCTGCTTACATGGTATGATATATTTGAAATAGTAGTTTTTTAACTGTAGTTCTTGTAGTGGTCCTGGTTTAATTATCTACGCTCTGATTTAAATGACAAAGGAATATTAATTTATTCTTTACCGTGGGCTTCAAGAATTGTGGTATGAAAGCTTTTCTTTTTTTTAAACTGAGTTTGATGGGGTTGTTATGCCAAGTAGCTCTTGCTAGTCCTAGCGACCTAGAAAATGTTAGTCAAGTTAAAGTGGAAGTCATACAATCCTTTACCTTACTTTTTTTGGGTGGACTTCTGTTTTCCTTGATGTCTCTTTTCCTCCCACTCTGTAAAAGGCTTCATTACATATGCCGCATGTTCAGCATGTGCAACTGAAAGCACATCTTCCTGATGGAAGGATACTAGCTATGATCTGAGGCCTCAAGGAATATAGGGATAATTCTGAGTTCCACAAAGAATGTAAATGACTTATCTGGCAAAAGGATGGCTATAATTAGTTGTATACTACACAAAAACATAACTGATAATTTTTTTTCAGATTTTATTTAGTTCTGCCTCCCCTTGTGTTGGGATGATATGCATATGTCATTTTTTGTTCTTATTTTTCTTGCAATATTTGTAGTGCAATACACTAAACATACTATTACATACAATAAAAGTATATTAAACTACACACCGAGCAAGAAAAACAGGAATAGACAATACTCCATGCTCAAATCTGAGATTTAATTTAGCTTTAGATACCTAAACTTTTGCATTTTGACATTTGTTTTAACTGTGTAAAAATTGCATTTGCAGTTTAATTTTATTTAAAATATCAAACAGTAAAAACCATAAACAATGTGGGTTTTTTTTGCATTTCCCCTTATTGAAAGATACAGTAATCAAACTTGTAGTAGAAAATAAGTCTTGCTAAAAGAGACCTCAGATATTTGAGAATAAAATTGACTGGTGGAAGAGTAAGTACACAACACAATTTTCAAGTGTTAGGTTTGGCTTGTATGCATCATCTTTTAATAACTAACTTCTGTAAAGAATCCCCACAAAGCTGGTCATAGGCCCTAGTCCTTGCCAGAAACCAACAGATAAAACACATTTGTGTCTAGTCTAAACCATTTCAAAGTTAAAACAAGTGCAAAAAAAAATGTTCAAGAAATAAAATCTCCTTTCTTTTTTAACTCTATCTCAAATGCTTGTCTGATTTACCTCAACATTTCCTGAACATTTCTATTCTTCTAAAGAATCATACATGGAATTTCAGATGCATTAATTTAGGTCAGAGGAGCAATGCTATGCTGATAGCTGCTTATCCCAATGGGCAACGGCATTTTACTTTTACTGAAGTTTATGTATGCTTTTATTCAAGTAGAACTCATTGAATTAATATTAGTTATTTATTTTTATGTACTTGCAGATACCCTTGGTGGGTTGTTTGCAAGGTGTGCTTGCTCATATAATTCACCTTCAGATATTCCTTTCAGTGGTCCATCAATAACCAAAAATAAGGGGTAACTAGTATCTTGAATTGCTGTCTTTTTCCAGTTGGATCAGCATAAAACTTTTTAATACATGTCGAAATGATCAAATTGAACAAAATTAGATGTGGTTCATTTGGTGTTGGCTAACAGCCTGAAAATATATTGGTAGCCTAAGTGAAAATGAGACACTCAGATTGGCTTATGCTAGTTAACTTTTGCTCTCTGTGTTAAACCATTTAGTGTACACATCTTGTAAAAATGAATAACTTTTCACAGAATTATTAAATGCTTGTTGTCAGAGCATTTTGCAGTACATTAAATATCAGGTGGTTCTAAAAGTATGATGAATTACATTCTAGTAGACTTAGGTTTAGCGTAGAGTTCATCTTACACACACTTTAATTTTCAAAGTGTCCAATAGCCATACGGTAGTTCAGTAGTGTTATATAATAGAAATCACAAACTCCAAGGCCCTGTCCACACATCTGAAACCTCTATGGGAAAAAGTGGTAAATCTCAAATATTTTTTTACTCCAAACTAAGTCTGTTGCAAAAGGGGAAACATTTTAGTCTTTTCCTTTTTACCTTGAGTATTCATATTTTAAGAATCTGGGTTTTAGTAGCCTGTAGGATGATGATGTAATGAATGAACAATGAATGAATGGGCCAAGGCTAGTTAGCTAATGGATTGATTACTAAAATGAACATCTGATTAGTTGGTAATTCCTCACATCATAATAGTGACACTGATACTTTGTTCTTAACAATAAAAAAAAGCCTATGCTAGCAATATTTTGCAAGTTTAGGGGTTTTTGTCGTGTTAAACTCAGACTGTAATTATGAGTTTTATTGAAATAATATAAGATAGGCATGATAAAGGAATACAAATTTATGATGATGATGTAACTGTCAACCATACTATACTTCTGTAGAACCTTTTTGATCATATGTCAAACTATTTTAATTGTAGACTTGCATCTTGTTACAGAAGCTGGAAATATCTGTGCCTCTGTTACATGACTGGATAGGGTTTAGTTCTCACTCCTTAACTTGAAAGTGAAGAGTATTTTTATTTTGGGCTGGACACTTCTTGTTTACTGCTTCCTTAACTGAGTTAACAATCTTTGCCTCACTAATTTGCATTTGTGGAAGCCATTCTTCTCTTGTTTAGGAGAAATGTTTTCTGGCATCCAGAGAACTGTATTTAGTGGGCATGGTATTGTGGGGAGGCATATGGAAGGGAGAAGAGGCAGTTAGGAAGGATTTAAAATAAAAGGGGAGAGAGGTAGTTGACAAGACTATGAGCACATTTGCCTGTAATACTTCTGATGTTGAGCATTGGGTGCAGGGTCATAGTACATTAGTTTAACTTGATGGAGGAATATTAGTAGACACTTCACAAGACTGTCCATTTTGGTGTCCTAATTGGAGGATTATTGCTTTATTTAATAGTAGTTGTCTCTAGTGGGAACCAGAAGACTTGCAAATGTTAGTTGTATTTTAGGAAAAGGGAAGAGATGGGCCCTGCTTTGCCCATGCCAAGGCACAGTATATTTAACAAACAAACAAAAAAAAAAATCTTGTCCTTTCAAACTAGTTTTGGAACAGTGGGCAGTAGCAGCAAAGGAGTTACACTAACTATGCTCTACTTAGAAAATATCAAATTTTAAAATTTGATCGTTGTATAATACATTAAAATGCACAGGCTGGGTATGTACAGTTTCTTTCATAGGAGCGGAGTAATTCCTTAGAAACACATTTTTAATCATTAACAGCAGTGTTAGACAATAACAGGAAACTAATGACATTACTAAGACTGGGTTCATAGTTTAGTGCGAAGACTGAATCAGAATGATGCATAAAATAGTCTGATGGTGCTATATGATCTGGAAAAAGGGGTAAACAGTGAGGTGGCAAAATTTGAAGATAATACAAAATTACTAAAGATAGTTAAGACCCAGACAGACTGCGAAGAGCTACAAAAGGATCAAATCTGGGTGACTGGGCAACAAAATGGCAGATGAAATTTAATGTTGATAAATACAAAGTAATGCACATTGGAAAGCATAATCCCAACTATATATATAAAATGATGGGGTCTAAATTAGCTGTTACCACTCAAGAAAGAGATCTTGGAGTCATAGTTCTCTGAAAACATCCACTCAATGTGCAGTGGCAGTCAAAAAAGCGAACAGAATGCTGGGAATAATTAAGAAGGGGATAGAAAATGGGACACAAAATATCATGTTGCCGCCCTATAAATCTGTGGTATGCCCACGTCTTGAATATTGTGTGCAGGTGTGGTTGTCCCATCTCAAAAAAGATATATTGGAATTGGAAAAGGTTCAGAAAAGGGCAACAAAAATGATTAGGGGCATGGAACGGTTTCTGTATAAGGAGAGATTAATAAGACTGGGACTTTTCAGCTTGGAAAAGAGATGGCTAAGGGGAGATATGATTAAGCTCTATAAAATCATGACTGGTGTAGAGAAAGTAGATAAATGTTGTTTACTACTTCTCATAACACAAGAACTAGGGGTCACCAAATGAAATTAATAGGCAGCAAGTTTAAAACAAATAAAAGGAAGTATTTCTTCACACAACACACAGTCAACCTGTGGAACTCCTTGCCAGAGGATGTTGTGAATGTCAAGACCATAACTGGGTTCAAAAAAGAATTAGATAAATTCATGGAGGATAGGTCCATCAATGGCTATTAGCCAGGATGGGCAGGGATTGTGTCCCTAGACTCTGTTTGCCAGAAGTTGGGAATGAGAGACGGGATGGATCACTTGATGATTACCTATTCTGTTCATTCCCTCTGGGGCACCTGGCACTGGCCACTGTCGGAAGACAGGATACTGGGCTAGGTGGACCTTTGCCATTCTTATGTTCTTATTCCCTAAATATTAAGGATTGTCAAAGATATAAATTATTTAAACCATTACAAAATATAGTAGAATTGTAAATGAAAGATTGCTGTGATGCCATTGCAGGCTAGTTATACAGGAATTAATTATTTAAGTGAATAGGGTATTAATTTACTTGGTCTGATAAACAGATGTCTGTAATATATTTATAAATTACTTTTAATTGTGCACTTAATGTTGTTAGTGATATTAATCATATAGATCTGAACTTAGCTCTTTGTGGTGTGAAAATTGGGTTGGCCTTCTATTATTCAACAACTGGCAAGAGAGGGAGAAATGGAAGAGAGATTTCATTAGTGTGTTATTAGAATGTAAAGAAATCATGAATGCAGCAAACATAATTTAGGTGAGCTGACTCTCCCTTAACTTATTGATGCCAAAAATTCTCAGGTTCACATTGTCTCTTCCCCATTTTAAAACCTTCATTGTTGAGACACCGCATTACAGCCCCTATCATTTGAGTGAAGGACTGTGTAAGAATCAGTTTGGAATTAATCAATGCTATTCCCTAATCAATTACAGAGGTCACAGTTGAGTTGTGTACAGATGTGATTCTTTCACTCTAGGGTTAATATGTTGCTAATTAGAGTTTTACACCTTTGTCAGACTCAGCTCTGGTTCTCATGGAGTATGACCCAAGGGCTGCAAATTAAATTCAAATCTCCCAATGACGGGCCACAAACTTTCTTGGGGAATTGGATGCTACAGTGCCTGAAAACATGCCTCTCTGCTGAAGTTTTGTCATTTTGATTCCAAACGTCCAATTAAGTCAGTAGGAGAGTCTTATCAAAGGTTGTTTACTCAGTATTAGAAGAGGGAAAAAATGTCTCAACTACTTAATTGAATGTAACCTCTTTCTATTTAAAGAATGTTCACAAGCAGATTGTGATTTTCATTAATTTTACTTAATCAAATTTGACTAGTCTTCATAATTTTTTTCACTTTATAGATGAGTCACAAATGGCTTTCTGTGAGTATTTGGTATGCTATTGTCCTCATTTTCTAACTGGGTAATAGCTAATAGGGAAAGGACA
>NW_020694445.1:0-1723 GCF_002925995.2 Terrapene triunguis
GATTCCAGAAGACTGGAAAAGGGCAAATATAGTGCCCATCTATAAAAAGGGAAATAAAAACAACCCAGGAAACTACAGACCAGTTAGTTTAACTTCTGTGCCAGGGAAGATAATGGAGCAAGTAATTAAGGAAATAATCTGCAAACACTTGGAAGGTGGTAAGGTGATAGAGAACAGCCAGCATGGATTTGTAAAGAACAATTCATGTCAAACCAATCTGATAGCATTGAATCTATCTCCCCTTGTAAGTATTCTCACACTTGCTTCTTATCAAACTGTCTGTACTTGGCTACCTTGATTATCACTTCAAAAGTTTTTTTTTCTCTTACTTAATTGGCCTCTCAGAGTTGGTAAGACAACTCCCACCTGTTCATGCTCTCTGTATGTGTGTATATATATCTCCTCGATATATGTTTCACTCAATATGCATCCGAAGAAGTGGGTTGTAGCCCACGAAAGCTTATGCTCTAATAAATTTGTTAGTCTCTAAGGTGCCACAAGTACTCCTGTTCTTTTTGCGGATACAGACTAACACGGCTGCTACTCTGAAACCTTTGATAGGATAACGAGTCTTGTGGATAAGGGAGAAGCTGTGGATGTGGTATACCTAGACTTTAGTAAGGCATTTGATACGGTCTCGCATGATATTCTTATCGACAAACTAGGCAAATACAATTTAGATGGGGCTACTATAAAGTGGGTGCATAACTGGCTGGATAACCGTACTCAGAGAGTTGTTATTAATGGTTCCCAATCCTGCTGGAAAGGCATAACAAGTGGGGTTCCACAGGGGTCTGTTTTGGGACTGGCTCTGTTCAATATCTTCATTAACGACTTAGATATTGGCATAGAAAGTACGCTTATTAAGTTTGCGGATGATACCAAACTGGGAGGGATTGCAACTGCTTTGGAGGACAGGGTCATAATTCAAAATGATCTGGACAAATTGGAGAAATGGTCTGAGGTAAACAGGATGAAGTTTAACAAAGACAAATGCAAAGTGCTCCACTTAGGAAGAAAAAATCAGTTTCACACATACAAAATGGGAAGAGACTGTCTAGGAAGGAGTACGGCAGAAAGGGATCTAGGGGTTATAGTGGACCACAAGCTAAATATGAGTCAACAGTGTGATGCTGTTGCAAAAAAAGCAAACGTGATTCTGGGATGTATTAACAGGTGTGTTGTGAGCAAGACACGAGAAGTCATTCTTCCGCTCTACTCTGCTCTGGTTAGGCCTCAGCTGGAGTATTGTGTCCAGTTCTGGGCATCGCATTTCAAGAAAGATGTGGAGAAATTGGAAAGGGTCCAGAGAAGAGCAACAAGAATGATTAAAGGTCTTGAGAACATGACCTATGAAGGAAGGCTGAAAGAATTGGGTTTGTTTAGTTTGGAAAAGAGAAGACTGAGAGGGGACATGATAGCAGTTTTCAGGTATCTAAAAGGGTGTCATAAGGAGGAGGGAGAAAACTTGTTCACCTTAGCCTCTGAGGATAGAACAAGAAGCAATGGGCTTAAACTGCAGCAAGGGAGGTCTAGGTTGGACATTAGGAAAAAGTTCCTAACTGTCAGGGTGGTTAAACACTGGAATAAATTGCCTAGGGAGGTTGTGGAATCTCCATCTCTGGAGATATTTAAGAGTAGGTTAGATAAATGTCTATCAGGGATGGTCTAGACAGTATTTGGTCCTGCCATGCGGGCAGGGGACTGGACTCGATGACCTCTC
>NW_020694446.1:0-1993 GCF_002925995.2 Terrapene triunguis
TTAAATTGATTAATTTTAGTTGTGTGTGTGTGTGTCTGCAGTTTGCATCGTGACCCATACTCTCCTTGCATCCCTTACCAATATAGTCTATTGCCACGTGCAGCCTGGTAAATAACAGGCCTGCATTTTCTTTCGCCCCTGCGTGCCCGTGGCAATCCACATGGCGTCACGAACAGGATGCAAGGGAGTTGGGCCATGCCCGTGGCACGCTGCAGACTGCGCAGATGATGAAACTGAACAGTTCCAACATTTGCAGTTTCACCTTTTTACTAGCCAAAATTCGACTGATCCAAAAATAGAATGGATCTGTTCCCTTGGCTCGGGTAAAACTCTAAAAGGCTATACTGTACCATTAACCCTGGCAGATACGGGATGCCTCCTTCGGTGCCACCCGAGCTTTAGGTGTCAGCCAACCGATTGTTCCCTACAGCCTCAGTGCACGGAGACTGTGGAGAACCTCGGTGCTGCAGATCCCTCTCAGCTTTGGAGAGAGTGTAGCCGCATTGTTAGAAAATCCGGAGGTACCGTTTCCAAATTGATTCCCCCACCTCGGGTAATACCTGCTGATCCAGCACACAAATTATTATGCCAGATGATAAAAGAATTAAATTTAATTAAGAAAACCAAAAAATTGCGACCCGATGAATATAAATCTGAGGATGTTTCCACCGTCCTGTTTAGCGTGATATGTAAGGCCCTCGATCTGTGCTCTGTCCTCCACGGGGGCACAATGTTTGCAGCTAAACAGGCAGCCCCAGGCTCTCCTAAAGATGATAATGAGGAGAAGACAGAAAAGGTAGAGCCCATCACTACCTCCCCCTCCCCAAGTCCCTCTCAGAAAATTTTGCCACCCCCATATGAAGCTCCTAAAACTCCTCTGTGTCCAGCTCTGCCAACAGCCCCAGAATTTACTGAATCTGAAACTGTAGCAGAAGCTTTGCCTATTGCGATAACTAAAACTAAAACAGATGCACAAACAGGCAACACCACGCGGGTTACTGAACTGCGAACACGTACTAAGGCCGAACTTAAAGAGTTTTTAAAGGAAACGCAACGAAAAGCCGATGAGGCACTGTAAAAGGTTCGTGCCGGGGCTCGACCCTCCGGGCAGGAGGGGAGCCACACCGACTCCCTGTCCACGAAACAAACAGCCGGTTAGCTCAAGTTTCAGACCCTTCGGTGCAGGGCTGAGTAATCCACAGACAGTTCAGTAGCCCAGGCCCTCTGGTGCAGGGGGGCTGGGTAAACAAGCAGTTCAACAGCCCCGGCCCTCTGGTGCAGGGGGGCTGGGTAAACAAGTAGTTCAACAGCCCAGGCCCTCTGGTGCAGGGGGGCTGGGTAAATAAGCAGTTCAGTAGCCTAGGCCCTCTGGTGCAGGGGCTGGGCAAACAAGTAGTTCAACAGCCCAGGCCCTCTGGTGCAGGGGGCTGGGTAAATAAGCAGTTCAGTAGCCCAGGCCCTCTGGTGCAGGGGCTGGGTAAACAAGTAGTTCAACAGCCCAGGCCCTCTGGTGCAGGGGGGCTGGGTAAACAAGTAGTTCAACAGCCCAGGCCCTCTGGTGCAGGGGGGCTGGGGTAAATAAGTAGTTCAAGTAGGGAAGGCCCAGGCCCTGGATCAGGGCGGGGCACACACAGCCACAGCTCAGGCCCTTGAGAGCAGGGGCTGAGCAGCTACACCGTTAGGGAGCTCAGGCCCCCTTGCGCAGGGGCTGAGCAACACTCATGCGGGGTAAGCCCTGGCTCCGACACCAGAGCGTTGGGTGAGGGGGAAGCCTGCCACCCATGAGCGGGGGTGGCAGGGGGGAACGCAGGCCCACCCACTCCACTGCGTTCCAGCCCGGGGCCCTAACAGCGGTTACTGCCGCTGCCGGTCAGTGGGGTATCCTGACCGAAACACACTGACATGGGTTCGCATGCCTCGACAGCCTGACCAGGGTCGGCTACCCCCGGGCTACTTCCAATATCCCCCTCAGGGCCTACCTCGTCCGGGGCAC
>NW_020694447.1:0-2760 GCF_002925995.2 Terrapene triunguis
CCCTTGGCGGTATGAAGCCACTGTAGCGCAGCATGGTCTGTTTGTAGTTGGAAACGCCGTCCCCAAACATATGGGCGTAGCTTTTCCAGCGCGTACACAATGGCGTAGCATTCCTTTTCGCTGATTGACCAGTGGCTTTCCCTCTCAGACAGTTTCTTGCTGAGAAACACGACAGGATGGAATTCTTGATGCTGTCCTTCCTGCATTAAAACTGCTCCCACGCCTCACTCGGAAGCATCTGTGGTTACTAGGAACGGTTTGTCAAAGTCTGGGGCCCTTAGCACAGGGTCAGACATGAGTGTTGCCTTAAGCTGGTTAAAGGCCTTTTGACACTCATCAGTCCACTGAACTGCATTTGGCTGTTTCTTTCTGGTTAGGTCTGTCAGCGGGGCGGCGATTTGGCTGTAATGTGGTACAAATCGCCTATAATATCCGGCCAAGCCTAAGAAGGATTGGACCTGTTTCTTTGACTTTGGAACCGGCCATTTTTGGATAGCATCCACTTTGGCCTGTAGGGGATTTATAGTTCCTTGACCCACCTGGTGCCCCAGGTAAGTTACTCTGTTTTGGCCTATTTGACACTTTTTAGCCTTAACAGTTAGTCCTGCTTGCCGGATGCGCTCGAAGACTTTTTCCAGGTGCTCCAGTTGTTCTGTCCATGAATCAGAAAAATTGGCCACATCATCGAGGTAGGCAACTACAGATTCTCCCAATCCCGCTAGGAGATCATCTACAAGTCTTTGGAAGGTGGCGGGTGCATTTCGCAACCCGAAAGGGAGTACACTGAATTCATACACCCCTGCCTGGGTGACGAAGGCTGACCTTTCCTTAGCGGGTTCATCTAGGGGTACTTGCCAGTACCCTTTTGTTAAGTCTAAAGTAGAGATGAATTGGGCATGTCCCAATTTCTCCAATAGCTCATCTGTGCGTGGCATTGGATAGTTGTCAGGACGAGTTACAGCATTTAGCTTACGGTAGTCCATGCAAAAGCGTATTTCCTCATCTGGTTTGGGAACTAGAACCACTGGAGATGCCCATGCACTCTTAGAGGGGCGGATTATACCCATCTGTAGCATGTCCTGGATCTCCCTTTGTATAGCAGTTTGGGCATGAGGTGACTCCCGGTAGGGTGGGGTTCTAATTGGGTGAGCATTACTTGTGTCAATGGAGTGGTATGCCCGTTCGGTCCATCCTGGAGTGGCTGAGAAAATTGGTGCAAAGCTTGTGCACAGCTCCTTGATCTGCTGTCGCTGCAGACGTCCAAGGGTCGTGGAGAGGTTCACCTCTTCCACGCCACCATCCTTTTTTCCTTCATAGTAGACACCTTCAGGCCACTCCGCGTCATCTGTTTCCTGGGCTGTAAACTGGCAAACGTTTAATTCTCTGGAATAAAAGGGCTTAAGAGAATTAACATGGTATACCTTAGGCTTTCTGTTGGAGGTGGGGGAGGCTATGAGATAGTTAACAGCTCCTAGGCGCTCCTGGACCGTGAATGGTCCTTCCCACGACGCTTCCATTTTATGGGCCTGGAGCGCCTTTAAGACCATGACTTGGTCTCCTACTTTGAAGGACCGTTCTCTGGAATGTTTATCATACCAGGCCTTTTGCTCTTCCTGAGCATCCTTTAGGTTTTCTTTAGCAAGGGCTAAAGAGTGTCGGAGGGTGTTTTGTAGGTTGCTTACAAAGTCTAGAATGTTAGTTCCTGGAGAAGGCGTAAACCCCTCCCATTGCTGCTTCACCAACTGTAATGGCCCCTTAACCTCGCGGCCATACACAAGTTCAAATGGTGAAAACCCTAAACTGGGATGTGGTACAGCCCTGTAGGCAAAAAGCAACTGCTGCAACACTAGGTCCCAATCATTGGAGTGTTCATTTATGAATTTACGTATCATGGCCCCCAAAGTTCCATTAAACCTCTCCACCAGACCATTGGTTTGATGGTGATGAGGGGTGGCAACCAAGTGATTCACCCCATGAGCTTCCCACAGGTTTTTCATGTTCCCTGCCAGGAAATTAGTTCCCGAATCTGTAAGGATGTCGGTGGGCCAACCTACCCTGGCAAAAATGTCTGCTAATACCTGGCACACACTTTTAGCCTTGGTGTTGCTTAAGGGTACAGCTTCCGGCCATCGGGTAGCAAAATCCATGAAAGTCAGTACGTACTGCTTTCCTCTGGGTGTCTTCTTTGGGAAAGGACCCAGAATATCCACAGCTACTCGCTGAAATGGGACCTCAATTATGGGTAGTGGCTGGAGAGGGGCTTTGACCTGGTCTTGGGGCTTTCCCACTGGTTGGCACACCTCACAAGACCGGACATAATTAGCAACGTCCTTGCCCATTCCCTCCCAGTGGAAGGACTTCCCCAACCGGTCTTTGGTTCTGTTCACCCCAGAATGGCCACTGGGATGATCATGGGCTAAGCTCAAGAGCTTTACCCGATACTTAGTGGGAACTACCAACTGTCTTTGAGGATGCCAGTCTTCCTGGTGCCCACCAGAAAGAGTCTTCTTGTATAAAAGTCCTTGTTCTACAACAAACCGGGATCGGTTACAAGAGCTGAGAGGCGGTGGGGTGCTCCGCGCCGCCGCCCAAGCTTTCTGAAGGCTGTCATCTGCTTCCTGCTCGGCCTGGAACTGTTCCCTTGATGCTGGAGACATCAGTTCCTCCTTGGACTGTGGACTGGGGCTTGGTCCCTCTGGAAGCGATGCAGGTGCTGGGGCTGTTTCCATTGACTGTGAACCGCTGTCCGCTGGTGCACTA
>NW_020694448.1:0-4113 GCF_002925995.2 Terrapene triunguis
AGGGCTACTTTTCAATGGTGCTGCAAGCACTGGTGGACCATCGGGGACGGTTTACAAACATCTACGTCGGATGGCCGGGCAAGGTTCATGACGCTCGTGTGTTCAGGAACTCTGGTCTGTTTAGACGGCTGCAGGAAGGTATTTACTTCCCAGACCACAAAATAACTCTTGGGGATGTGGAGATGCCTACAGTCATCCTCGGGGACCCAGCCTACCCGCTAATGCCCTGGCTCATGAAGCCCTATACTGGCGCCCTGGACACAGAAAAAGAACTGTTCAACTACCGGCTGAGCAAGTGCAGAATGGTGGTGGAGTGTGCTTTTGGCCGTCTCAAAGGGAGATGGAGAAGCTTACTCACTCGCTGTGATCTCAGTGAAACCAATATCCCCATCGTTCTTGCAGCTTGCTGTGTGCTCCACAATCTATGTGAGAGCAAGGGGGAGACCTTTATGGCGGGGTGGGAGCTAGAGGCAAATAGCCTGGCTGCTGATTACGTCCAGCCAGACAGCCGGGCCATTAGAAGATCCCAGCGGGACGCCCTGTGCATCCGGGAGGCTTTGAAAGCTAGGTTCCTGAGTGAGCAGGGCAACCAGTGACTTTTCAGTTTGTGGACAGAGAAGCTGAACCTGCCCCCGTTTCTTTACCCAGTTCATTTTGACTATCCTCTCCAGTTACATACCCCCTTCACCCCCTTCCCCTTCCCAAAAAATAAAATCATTTCGATTTTGTTAATGAACACCGTTGTCTGTATTGCTGTTTTCGCGGGAATATTTTAAACCGGGGACGCAGACTGTGGCGGGGGGCGGGTTCAGTGTTCTGATGCAAATGATGCTTCTAAACTCCCGGAATGACAGGCTCCGCACTGGTGGACTGGTTATTTCAATGGAGAACATGAAAAACACCTCCCAGACTGACCAGGGTAACCAGTGACTGCACTGTGTATGTGTCCTGATGCTGGACCTGACACCGCCTCTGTACCCTGCTAAAGGTCACTGTCCTGCCCAATTACCAAGCCCCTTCCCCCCCTCCAGACAGACTCTCCCTCAAAAGAACCTGACTGAAACAGTAATGGACAGAAACAAACATTTTATTGCGAACCAGACATGAAACGTGGGGTGTGAAACTTGGACGGGGGCTTCTGTGAGGTGGGTGGGAAAGGACTTATGAAATTTTGGGGAATGTCAGCCTTCTAGTGCTAGAGCAGTCTGCAGGGGTTGACTGAAAGTTTTAACGGCCCTTGCCGCCCCTCCTTCTTTGGAGTTTGGGTGAGGGTGGTGTGGGACTTGGTGGCGGGTGAGGGCGGTTACAGATAGACTGCAGCGGGGCTCTGTCCTCCTGCCTCCGGTCTTGCAGAACATCCACAAGGCGCCGGAGCGTGTCCGTTTGCTCCCTCATTAGTCCAAGCAGCTTTTCAGTAGCCTGTTGGTCCTCCTGACGCCACCTCTCCTCCCGTTCCATGACTGCTCGGTGCATTTGTGACAAGTTCTCCCTCCACTGTGTCTGCTGGGCTGCCTGGGCTCGGGAGCAGTCCATTAGTTCTGAGAACATGTCTTCACGCGTCTTCTTCTTCCTCCGCCTAATCTGCGCTAGCCTCTGGGAGTGTGCTGAGAGGCTGGGTTGGGAGACAGTCGCAGATGTGTCTGTGTGAATTGTGAAAAGGGAGTGAATTCCTGAGACAGATAAATGAAATTGTATACAAAGAACCTAGTCTTTCTCTGTGAACAAGACCATGCACTGCACCTCTCACATGCGCACTCAGGACAAGGTCGAATTTTCGGCCGTCGCCTTCAGTGCCTGTGGACTTGCGGAGGTCTTGGACTGTTCAGAGAACTGTGGCTGGAGACCTGAACTTCTGGAGAGGGCAATAATGGTAAGCCGCAGACTTGTGGCTGCTTAAAACTCCAGCAGTAGCACTGGCCTCCTTTCACATTGAAAGCAATGCCAGTCTCTGCTGCCAGCAATCAGGACAGCATCAACTCTGCCCCTGTCCCACCCCCTCGCGGCTGTCCCAGGGAAAGATCCCTGTATGCTGCCCCTCTCCCTCCACCGCGTGGCTGTAAAGCAGTCCCAATACTAACATTCCCCTCCCTAATTCAAAGCAGGGCGTCATGAGCGACATCACCCTCCTGAGGATCCCGGACACCCAGAGAGAACGCATGCTGCGGGAAAGCATGCAGAAACCGGGGCCGTATGCCGCCATGCTATGTCGGGCCATGATCCCGGAGTACTTGATTGTGGCGTGGAGGGGGCATGTCTGCTACCACGGAGGGCCCACTAAGATCGCCCTACCCCGGAACCTGATCAACAGGCTTGAGCTCTACCTCCACGAGACCTACGAGGAGTTCTCCTACGAGGATTTCTCGTCGATCCCCGGCCACATTGACCGGATTTTCGCGTAGGTGCACTGGGACTTTGGAGTGGAGCGTCTTGGGCCTGGGAATCATGTAGTAACGGACATTGTGAAATTTTTTTAAAATACTTGGGACTAAATTGAGAAGAGCCTAAGACAGAGAAATCATGAAAACCCATTTGTTACCTTTGTAAATATTCCTGTTTTGTACCTGATTATTTTTTTACTAGTTTACAGCACTTTTATAAATATACATTGTTAATAGTATAAATATTACCGTTCTGTTTTAAATAAATGTTTACATGTTTACAGCACTTACTGCTTGATCCTTCCCCTGATTCTGTGTCCGGGGTAAGGGATGGGGACGGTTGGTACGGGATCTCGGTAAGGGTGATGAAGAGCTCCTGGCTGTCGGGGAAATCAGCGGTGCCAGCGCTGTCGACTGCCTCGTCCTCCTCATCTCCTTCCTCCTCTTCCCCGTCCGCTGTCATGTCCGACATGATCCCATCCTCGGAGTCCACGGTCAGGGGTGGGGTAGTGGTGGCGGCCGCTCCCAGGATGGAATGCAGTGCCTCGTAGAAACGGGATGTGTGGGGCTGGGATCCGGAGCGTCCGTTAGCCTCTTTGGTTTTTTGGTAGCCTTGTCTCAGCTCCTTGATTTTCACGCGGCACTGCGTTGCATCCCGGCTGTAGCCTCTCTCTGCCATGGCTTGGAGATCTTCTCGTAGATCTTAGCATTCCTTCTTTTGGAGCGCAGCTCTGAAAGCACGGACTCATCGCCCCACACTGCGATGAGATCCAAGACTTCCCGATCAGTCCATGCTGGGGCCCTCTTTCTATTGGATTGCACGGCCATCTCTGCTGGAGAGCTCTGCATAGTTGCCACTGCTGCTGAGCTCCCCTCGATGTCCAAAGAGGAACTGAGATTCAAACTGCCCAGACAGGAAAATGAAAATGAATTCAAATTTTCCCGGGGGTGTGGCTGGTCAGAGCATCCGAGCTCGGACTGCTGTCCAGAGCGTCAACAGAGTGGTGCACTGTGGGATAGCTCCCGGAGCTATTACCGTCGATTTCCATCCACACCTAGCCTAATTCGATATGGCCATGTCGAATTTAGCGCTAATCCTCTCGTTGGGGAGGATTACAGAAATCGATTTAAAGAGAGCTTTATGTCGAACTAAATGGCTTCCTGGTGTGGACGGGTGCAGGGTTAATTCGATATAACGGCGCTAAAGTCGACATAAAAGCCTAGTGTAGACCAGGCCTAAGAGCTTGGCTGGGGAATGCAGTTGCGCCGGCGGCCCACCTGGGACTATGTCGGGCCACAGCCCACAGTCTGGGAACCTCGATGTACACTTTGTACCATTCGTAATAATTTTCATTATTATTATTCATGTTGAAGCACAGGAAAACTATGCCTTGTTTAGTCGCAAGACTTCTCATAATTCTGCTAATTCTAATTACAGATAATTTTCTCTCCTTGTTTCCAAGCTACGGACAAAATTTTCATTTCACATCCACACAGCACAACTCTGCGGTTTTGCTCTCTCTGGGTCTGCAGCACTCCCAGCCAATGTGATTGCTCAATCGATGTCCATCAAAGCAAGCCCCCTGTTGTCATGTTTTCTCTACACAATGAGCAAATCGTTTACTATCTGTCTGTGTGACTTATTTCAGAAGAAGACAAACACTGAAAGGACAAACAATAGGTCTCCCTGTGTGTGTGAGAGAGAGAGAGAGAGAGAGAGAAATTGAGAGAGAGG
>NW_020694449.1:0-3207 GCF_002925995.2 Terrapene triunguis
GTATCCCACCTCTGGCCACACCGGATCTGCCCGCGGCTCCGTCTCGGATATCCCACCTCCGGCCACACCGGATCTACCTGGGGCTCCATTGACTCCGGTATCCTGCCTCCAAACACACTCAAATCAACCCGGAGCTCTGTCTTGGCCAATATCCTGCCTCCAACCACATGGGGCTCCAATGACTTCGGTATCCCACCTCCAGCAGCGGCCAAGCGAAGGTCTCACACGTGCATTCCCCTGCCGGCTGCGCGGTGCTATTCCATGGGAGCAGTGGCCTTCCTGACCCTGCTGGCGAGCAGCTCCCAGCTGAAGCATGAGGATGGGGAGCCCTGGTGCTTTTATCCCACCCGCAACTGCTGCTGGCCTCGACCCTGCTGCCCCAGAGCAGGGCTGCAAGGGGGTCCCGGGAGATCCCGACCGAGGCTTATATCAGCCACCCCAGCTCTCGGGCCTCTGCTTCCCACGTCCGCCCTGGGGCCTGTCCCTGCCAGCCCAGGACGTAGGACCTCTGTGTTGTCCCGTCGTGTCTCGCTTGTAGCCCCGCAGGGTGCGATCGGGGCGGGAGACATCCGGGAGGATGCCAACTGCGGTGGGACCTTGCAGCACTGATCCAACAGCCCATCGTGTGGCTGGGGCTCGTCGGCTTCTGGCTGGAAAACTGAGCCGCTGACATTTCCAACCGGATAACGATCGTCCTGGCCAAAATCGATCGTCTCCTTAAACTTCTGCTGTTTGTTAGCTATGTCCCCTCCACTTCTGTGCTGCGTCTTTTAACAGCTGCCGCGTCCCACCCCAGAGGTGGCTGCCTTTTGGTGGTGGGGCGAAGGGAATCGAGGTGAGAAAAGATTATTAGGAAGCACACGCCTGGCCTCTATTCTCAAAAGCGCGGGTAAGCAGAGGGGTCAGGTCTGTTTGCTCGTTGAAGAGGGGATGGTGAGTTGGCATCCGTCAGTACGAGGGGAGGGCTCCAGGCCCGGAGAGGAAGGCAAGCAGCCGCCACGCACGCAAAGTCCCTTGCCTACCATCGCCAGGACTTCTGAGGCCGAGCTGGGACCAGACCTCCCACCCCCTGGCTCGTAGCCATGGGCTTTAGCTCCTGGAGTCTCTCACTGTAAGGCAGCTTTTCTAATGCTTTGATCATTCGCGTGGCTCTTCTCTGACCCCTCTGCAATTTATCAACATCCTTGAATTGTGGGCACCGGAGCTGGACCAGGATTGCAGCAGCGGTCCCACCTGGGCCCAGTCCAGAGGGAAAATCGCCTCTCTGCTCCTCCGCAAGACGCCCCTGCGGGTGCGTTAGCCTCTTCGGCCCCGGTGTCGCACCGGGAGCTCGTGTTCTGCTGATTGTCCCCCCCGTCCTGTGAGCACGGCCCCCATTCTTTGTTCCCAGACGTTTGGCTGCGTTAAAACGCTCCGTGTCCAGGACCGGTCCCCTTCCTTCCGAGTTGCTGGAGGCTCCCCCGTCTCCGCCACTCTCTCCGGGCGCCTGTCGCCGCAGCATCGAAACACGGGTGAGGCGCTAACGCCCCTGTGCAGCCAGCCTCACGTTCCCTGGCTGCTTTACTAAGAGGATAACGGCCAACTACTGCTGCTGTTGCTCCTTTAGCTGGAGGCTGGGCAGGCTCGCATCCCGCGGAGGGGGAAGAGTACGGGAGAGTCGCCCCAACTCCGGCATGGGACCACGAACTCCCGCGTGGAGAACGGCCATCAGGCAAGCGATGCAGGCCACTGTCTTCCTGGAGTCAGGATCTCCCCCCTACCCCGCCTCTCTGCAAGCAATTGGGGGCAGGAACCAGCCTGGGTCCTGCTCCCTTGGCCGAGACTATGGCAAATAACGACCCGTAGCTCTAGGCCGAGCCCCCCACACCCAGACCTTAGCCGCAGCCCGGGGAGCAGCTAATCCACCTGGGGCATGTCGGCTGCTTTAACCCCAGATGGGGAAAGATGCTGGCAGGGCAAGCACTGAAAGGCAAGGACAGAAGCCCCCCACCGGAGCCCTCCCCCGCCCCTCTGAAGCCGGCAGGGGGAGAGATTTATTTGGGGCCGATAGGCGATGGATGAAGCTTAATGGTGTGTGTGGGGGGGGGGGGGATAGAGAGGGAGGGAAGAGACCAAGGCAAAGGGGCAGGGTCCCGTGCATGGACGGGGCATATCACCCATGTCTCCGCCCACAACCCTGCGAGCAAAGGGACCAGCCTGGGCTGAGTGGGGGGAGGGTCGGAGGGTGCTGGGGGGGGGTGACTGGCTGGATGTTGGGGGCCATTAGTCCCTGGGCAGGTGGGGGCCCCTATGCTGCCAGTTCAATCACCTCAGGCCTGGGCTTGGCGGGGCGGGGGATGGCGGGTGCCTTAACCCGGGCGGGGTGGGGGGAGACAGCGCGCTCCTAACAAGCTTTGGGGGTGGAAGCAAGGTCAGGGGGCCGAGGTGCCCTCAAGCCGGCACTCGGCCGCCCGCCTTCGCCGCCAGACCATTCTTTGGACGCAGAAGTTTGAAAATAGCCCGAGGTCTGACCTGGGGCGGGGACCGGGGGGTGGGGAGGGAGATGCAGCCAGGCGAGATCCAGCGCTAAATCCGTCCCCTTTGGCCGGGCAGCAGGCGGGGGCAGGTCGTGACAGTCTATTAATATCAGCGAGTGTAAACACCGCGGCGGGCAGGGAGGGGGCATTGTTTGGGGAAGTGGAATGGGGAGGGTCTGGCCCCCTGGCCACGCCTGGCACCGTGGGAGAGACAAGGAGCCAGGAGCTGTCTCCCTCTGGGGCCCTGCCCCGGGTGGGCAGGAATCCGGGCCGGAGCAGAACTCAGCGAGCTCAGAGCCCCACTAAAACCCCTATAGCTCAGGCTGACTGACCCAGCGCCCACTCCTCCGCCACCCCCTCCGCGTTCCCCGGGCCCATAACCCCCTCCTGGCTGATGGCAATGCAGCAGCCCCCTCCCTGGGTGCCCCGAGTAACCCCTCCCTGCCACGCCCCGCATGCCCCTCCACCCCCGCAGCGCCCCGAAGGCCCCTGCCATGTCCCGCACGCCCCTCCACCCCCGCAGCGCCCCTAATGCCCCCGTCTCTGCCATGCCCCGCACGCCCCTCCACCCCCGCAGCGCCCCTAATGCCCCTGCCATGCCCCGCACGCCCCTCCACCCCCGCAGCGCCCCGAAGGCCCCGTCTCTGCCATGCCCTGCACGCCCCTCCACCCCTGCAGCGCCCCGAATGCC
>NW_020694450.1:0-2279 GCF_002925995.2 Terrapene triunguis
TTTCTTGCCCTTCCACTTTGGCTGCTGTCCATTGGGCTGAACCTTTCCCATTCCTCTACCCTCTAGTGGCCCTACACAGCATAACTTCATCTTTCCTCATTTCTTACCTATTGCTAGGTGTGCACAGTTTGAAATTATAACCATTGGGAACTAAATCACACAACAGCATGATTGCAACATTAGTGGCTACAACTACACGTACAAAATTAGCGGGTCTCAAAGGTTTAGCAGCAGTTTACCATTAATCCAGTACATTTCTGTTGCTGTGGACTTTGTTTTCAGTAGAAATACATAAATTGAAGCGACAGTGACAGCAGCCCAGTGGTTCTCCAGGCTGAGATTCTAGGTGGTGTCTAAAGGAGTTTTGAAATGGGAGATGGACTCTTAACTCTGTTAGGTCACTTGGAAAATCCTTTCCACAGTGCTGAGGTCATACAGTTCTCACTGGTGCCCAGCTCCCCTGCCTCTGGCCAAATCCTGACGTGCTCACAGTGGCTGAGCCAGCACTGCTGTGTTTGGCACCACAGGAGTTCTGCTCATTGCTAGGCGGTAGCCACTTCCTCTCACCATAGTTTGTGTCATGTCCCGAGGAGAGGGACCTGCATGCAGTAGAGCTGTCCAAGACAGCTTGGGAAAGCTGGACACCATGTCCTGAGAACTAGCCCTCTCCGGGCATGTACTCATTGCAGTGAATTTTGGGGACACTCTTTTTAACAGTTCCCCTCCCTTTGGACTGCTCTGTGCAATTGGTGGCAGCAAAACAGCTGGTGCCCTGCAGGGCCACAAGCAGAGTCCTTCCTCAGTGATTATTTGACAGACCCAATCCCAGAAATTGCCTCAGTTCTATGGGTGCCTTGGCAATCTACGAGCTGGGTCTAGACACTCCATGTATCACAGCCAGGTTTAGTTCAGATAAGAGCTATAAAGCTATTCTTGGTGAAGTGTCCAGAGGTCATTGCTAGGGCCTGGCTTTTCATGAAAGGATAGTGGACATGCACCAGCCCTTGTAATCTGAGCAGATTCCCCAAGCATTTTAGACAAAAAACTGGTTAAGATTAAACCTTAAAATAAGTTTATTAACTACAGAAAGGTAGCTACCTAACACTTATGATCACTTAAAATCTATCACTGACCTTTATGCCTAAGAAAAAAAATTAAAAACACATTCTAAATCCTAAACTTTATCAGACTCAGTAAGATCTGAATCAAAAAGCTTTTCTCACACCACTGGATGTTGCAGTTAGGTTACAGTTCTTAATACACAGGATGAATTCAATTCTCAGCCTGGGACCAACCTCCCCAGTTCAAAGTCTTTGTCTTCCCAGCATTCTTGTTGCTTCCAGAATAGGTGGGGGAGTTGAGAGGTGGTCTCATGATGCCGCTGTCCCTTATTTTATACTTTCAATTCATGTCCCTGGAAAAATACTGGCCGAAACATGTCCTGGTGGGCCTTGCTGAATCACAGAGTTGAGCAATTCCCATTGTGTGGTGCTTGCACACTGTCTGTTACAGAATTGTAAAACGTTTGTTTACAATTCCCCTGCTGGTCAATGGCTGGTGATGGTCATTTAATGTCCGCCTGGGTGTGGGCCAGCTCCTATGTTGTAACTGGAGAACTAACAGTGGTCGACTCCCAAACTTTCAACACATTTCAATAACAACCATATAAAAAAATATCATAACTCCATATTCAATGTATATATATATATATATATTGACAGAAGAATGAGTTTCAGCAGATCATGACCTTTCATATGATACCTTACAAGGCATGTTTTTTATGAAATATCACAACCATATACAAAAGATGAATATGGAGGTTACAGGGTGCTATTTTGAGGTACAGTGCATCGCAGACTGATCGCTTCAACAACCAGGCAGCTTCCAAAACCTCAGGCTAAATTATTATCTCAGAGTCTCTGCATGTTTTTTTGGTGAAAGCTAAATTTACTGACTGTTTTGCTCAGTGCTTCCTTGACCTCTCTGTTTCTCAGGCTGTAGATGAGGGGGTTTACCAGGGGAGTTAGGACCGTGAAGCAAAAAGAGAGCACTTTCTTCAGATCTCTGAGTGTATCACGTTTTGGTAGCATGTGGACAGTCATTATGGTTCCATAGAAAATTGTCACCACAGTGAGGTGAGAGGAGCAGGTGGAAAAGGCCTTTTCTCTCCCGGTGGTGGAAGGGATTCTCAGGATACTGACAAGGATAAACACGTAGGACATCAGGGTTAGCAGGAATGGAGGCAGGGTGAATACGGAGATTATTATGAAATCCACCAA
>NW_020694451.1:0-1531 GCF_002925995.2 Terrapene triunguis
ACGGGAGTTATTGAACAGTGAGAGGATTGTAATTAGCAGGAGATATGGCCCTTGTGCAGATGTGTGTGGGATATTACTTGTAAGTGTGGAATTTATTTGTGAAGGGTAGGTGCATTTTGTGTCTTTTTTTTTCAATTCAGTGAGTGAACTGAAAGCTGTAGAAAAGAGGCATCATGAGAACCAAACAGTGAGATACTTAGATTCAGTTTTTTGTCTCCTCTTCAGGGTAACATTCTCCTCTCCATACTCCTACTGTACACACAAAACGTGTGGGGTCATCACTTTTTGTGCCATTGAGATCTGCCCATTCATTTCTCACAGGTACTGAATCGTCAGCAGATAGGAATGGCTTTACTCTCTGCCAGAGCTGGACTGGAACCTATACTGTTGTGTTCTCCACATGAACTCAAGAAAAACTTGTGCTAAACAAATATGTTCCTTCATTTATAACTTTACATTCACCTGACAGCACAAACCAAGACCTGCTCTTAGCTGCAGCAGATGGCTCTCTGATCACAGCAATATTTCAAGCCCTGCATTGCTATATGAAGGTGACTCTTTGAATTCTCCAACCACACCCCAGACCCTGTCACAACTATAGCTGCTGCTCCACACTCATGTGGCCTAGGGTTGCAAAGTTTTTGATTGTCTGTAACTGGTCATTGTATTTCCAGCACCATGTGCCGCAATGGAAAGACATCATTCCTGAGCTCACAAGGACGTACAGTTATAGCAGAAATAACACTGTATGGGCAGCTCTCTCAGACGTGATACACAGCAGTGGTGTTTGTGCGCACTCATCCCCAAGTCAGCTGAGCATTTCATAGAATCATAGAAGATTAAGGTTGGAAGAGACCTCAGGAGCAGAGGCGGATTTACAGTAAAACACAGGGTTCCCTGGCATGGGCCCCCCCAATGACAGGGGCCCCCAGGGCCGGGCACATGGGATATGACCAAAGCCCTGAATAGCCCCCAGAGTCAGTAACTCCCAACCTGGGTGAAATCAAATCTGTGACCTGGGGTGAAAGGCTGCATGTCCTATTCTTGGTCCCATAAGCCTGCCAGTGTCAGCAGAGAGTACAGGGGGGTTATTTTTATTACTGAACCCTGCAGAACCCATCTGGTCATGGCCTGGCTTGTGTGTCTATACACCACTGCCCCCTGATGAGAGGAATATGTCCGAGCTGCTAAGGCCCATACTAGCTTCCTCTGCTGGTTGTTAGTGGTGGAGTGGCACAATTCAACAGTCTACGAAGCTCATTGTTAGAAAATTATCCTGCTTTCTAATCCGAAATACGTGTCCCCAGCTCAGTATTGGCCTTAATGAAGAGAGACAGAATTGAAAGGAGGAGTCTCTGACCAAGCAGGCTGGCAGACCGGGGGTCATATTGTGGCCCTCTTGTCTCCTGCACTATGGCTCCCTGCAAGGCAGAAGTCAGTGGTGCTGTCCCTGGGGCTGGAATTGTTGTGCTCCAGGGAAAAATTGACTTTGGGGTTCACAGATGTCACCGGGAAACAGCCTTGAGACCAG
>NW_020694452.1:0-1077 GCF_002925995.2 Terrapene triunguis
CCCCCCCAAGGTGCAGTAGACGCCCTCGTGCAGGCTTGGGCCGTAGCCCAGCTCCTTGCCCACTGCCAGCGCCAGGCCCCGCAGCTGCTCGTCATAGGCGTCTGACATGGCGGGGAAGCGGGGCCCGAACCTACGTGGGCGGAGGAGGGGAGAGAGCTTGTGTTGTGGTCGGAGACGGAGGCGCCCCCCATCCCTTCCTGGAGCAGAGAATGGCCCTGGGGTCCCCTGTGCTGGTCTCTGGCCAGGACTGAGGGTCCTGTCCCCGCCCAGGGGCTTCCACCCATTTCCCGGGCTTTACACTGCTGCCACCATTGACCATGGCAAAGGAGGGGCACAGCTTCAGTGGGGCTGTAGGAAAACACTGGGGGATAGGAGGCAGCAGGGGGGAACCCAGTGGGGGGGCAGCAGGGAAGGAGGACGCTGGGTGCCCAGGGGAGCAGCAGGGATGGAGCATGCTGGGTGCCCAGTGAGGCAGGAGGGGGCCTGGTGCCTGGCGGGGCAGGGCAGCGAGGGGCAGAGCAGCAGGGGGGCAGAGAGGGGAGGCACAGGGTGCCCAGCGCGGGGGGGAGCAGCTCCTACCTCTCGTCACAGGGGCCGCTGAGCGGGTTGATGCCAGCCAGGCCAGGCATGTTGATGTGGTCCCGGATCACCATGATGTCGCCCACCTGATACCCGCGGTTGAGGCCGCCGGCCGCGTTGGTGACAATCAGGGTCCCTGCACCCAGCAGCCGGAAGATCCGCACTGGGAACGTCACCTGTGGGGGGGGGGGGCAGGCAGGGATGGGGGCGGAGTGGCCACCTCCAAAATTGGGGGGGAGCAGCATCCAGTGCCAGATGCTCCCCAGCCCTGGGTACCCCAATACAGCTCTGCCAGTGCCCCTCACTCCTGAACCTGCAGCTCCCCTCCCCCCATGCCCCTCACTCCTGAACCGCAGCCCCCCGTGTCCCTCAGGCCTGGCCTTAAGGAAAATGGCGACCTGGGCAAACTTATATTTTGGTGCCCCTTGAGTTTCAGTATGTCGTACTTTCACTACAGGGTGTTGGGGCTGTAGTGAAAACTCTACTTTTTTTTTTTTT
>NW_020694453.1:0-1269 GCF_002925995.2 Terrapene triunguis
CACCTCTGCCTTAGATATTGAACCCAGCCCTTGTTGCTCCACCAGGCAGAAGGGTTCCATATCTATCAACTACTTTAAACCACAGTGATCTGTGGGTAATGTGGATCAACGCTGAATTAATATGACAGCATTCTTTTGGGGAAAGTCCTGCAGTTGTGCCTGTGATGTTTGTCTTTGCTTAGAAAGCAGGAGAGGGTAAAAGCACAAGCCTGTTAAATGATTTGTTTCCTCTTTAGACCTTTGTTCTGTCCAGTTCATCAACTTTCTGACCAAGTGGCCGATGCGCAGTCAGTCGATAATATGCCACCCCTACTCATCTAGGGACAGATCCTCAGGTGGGATAAACCAGCATCTCTCCATTGAGTTCAGTTCACTGCCCACCATGAGTTATAAAAGATCTGTTAGTCAAAAGAGAGAAACTGAAAGAACACTTCAGTTTATAGCAATTGCCTATAGAAATGAATTACCAGGGGATCACAGCGTTGTGCTAGTTTCGTAATGACCAGTGTACAAAAGCAATAATGTACAGGTCCTGTAATTACCACTGCGGGGTTCTGTGGAGTCTACACTGCATAGAAGAAAGCAGGTTTAGCCTCTCTAGTAGCTTACTGTTATTTGTATTACCCAAGATCCCCACTGTGCTGGGTGCTGCACATACACATAGTAAGAGAGAGCCTGGTCCAGATCCTCACGGATATTTAGATGCCTGACTCCCATTGAGAATCTGGGTCTTCCTGCTTCAAAGAGTCTACAGTCTAAGCAGACAAGACAGACAAAGGGTGGGAGGGGAAACTGAGGCACAGAGCAGGGAGGGCCCAGATCCACAAAGGTACTTAGGCACCTACATCTCAGTTTTCGGCACCACTGTGATCCACAAATTCCCGCCTGGCTGCCACCTCACTCTGTAGGTGCCTAAACTCACTCAGTGCCCAAGTTTTCAGGGTAAAAGTTCCCTTGTTTGTTTCAGCCTCTGGGCATGCACACTGGCCTCCCTCCAGGCACCCACACTCCTGCCTCCTGGTGAGCCCCGGGGTGATGCACAAAGCAGGGAAGATAGGCAGAGGAGCACCTATCTCACCCATGTGGCCTGATCCGGGAGGGGTGCTCAGAGGCTGACCAAGTCCCTTTGTGGAGCTGGGAGGAAGTGACTTGCTCAGGGTCACACCGCAGGGGAATGGGTGAGCAGGGAATGGATCCCAGATCTAGCTGGAGTTGGACACATGGTAAAACTAGCATAATTTCTGGCCTCAGTTAAATCTGCATGAACTC
>NW_020694454.1:0-614 GCF_002925995.2 Terrapene triunguis
CCCGTATCCGGAGGAGCGGCCTGAGCCAACCCCCGCCGAGAGTCCGGAGGAACCGGCCAACCTACCCAGCGCTCGAGGCCCGGAGGAGCCCATGGTCTGGGACCCGGTCGACGAGACTCAGGATATGCAGGTACCTATGGAGGAGGAGATGGGAAGTGGCCCGGGGATAGCAGACCCCGAACCTATGTCAGTGTGTTGCGGTCAGGATCCCCACTGACCCCGCGGCAGACGGACTGCTGCGGACAGGGCCCCGGGCTGGAACACAGTGGAGTGGGTGGGCCTGTGTTCCCCCCCTGCCACCCCACGTCGGGTGGCAGTCTCTCCTCCTCCCTGCCTAGGGCCAGGACTGCCCCAAAGCGACCCAGCCCCTGCTACAAGGCCTGGGCCCCTGTTTGACTATTTGTTTGCTGCCCCGCCCGGCCCTAAGGCCTGGGCTATCACAAACTGACCCAGCCCCGGTTAAGGGCCTGGGCCTCTGAGAGACTGATTGCTGGCTGCCCCGCCCTGATCTAGGGCCTGGGCTATCACAACTGACCCAGCCCGGGTCAAGGGCCTGGGCCTCTGACAGACTGTTTGCTTGCTGCTCACTCCCTGCCTAAGGGACTGAGCTTGAA
>NW_020694454.1:624-5479 GCF_002925995.2 Terrapene triunguis
GAATTGCTACTTGTGTGCTCACTCCCTGCCTAAGGGACTGAGCTTGACTGCTACTTGTGTGCTCACTCCCTGCCTAAGGGACTGAGCCCTAAACTGTTATTAGTTTGTAGCGGGGCGGCCTGGCTCCCAGCCGCCCCTGGAAGGGACGAGCCCCACCCCGGAACGTCTACACGTGATGCCTTCTCTGAGGAGATCCGCCCAGGATGTGGGCGCGAACTCTCGACTCCGGGGAGAGAGGGGCCGGGGGAGAAAGATTCCCCGTCCCGAGAGATGGATCTGTCCCAGCTCTTGGCCCTGGTGACGGAAACCCAGGAGCGGCAGCAGGCGGCCCAGTTGCAACAGCAAAAGGAGCAGCAGGCTGCACAGCTGCAGCAGCAGCAGCAGCTCGTGGAGCCGCTGGGGACGCAGCGGAACCAGCTCGTTCAAGACTTAGTCACCCAGCAGCAGGACTTCCAGTGGCAATGTCTCCAGCAGCTCGCGGCAGCGCTGGTCCGACCTGGAGAGGCACAGCCGGGAGGCGCAGCCGGGACCACACGGCCCAGCCCCCCGATCCGGCTGACGAAAATGGTACCCGGCGATGACCCTGAAGCCTTTCTCGTCACCTTCGAGCAGGTGGCCGTCGTCGTCGGCTGGGCCCCGGAGCTATGGGCTTCCATCTTGGCCCTGTACCTGACTGGGACGGCGCAGACGGTCTATCGAGGCCTGTCGGAGGAAGCAGCTCAAGATTATAGCCAAGTAAAGGCTGCCATTCTGGACGCCCTGGATGTGAGTCCCGAGACTTTCTGCCAGCGCTTTAGGAGTCTGACCTACCCCACGGGGGCCCGGCCTCGGTGGGTGGCCCAGGAACTCCGGGAAACCTGCAAGCAGTGGTTGCAGCCCGAGCGCCGAACGTCGGAGGAGTTAATGGAGCAGGTGCTGCTAGAGCAGTTCACCCACGTTCTTCCACCACGGGGTCGGGCCTGGGTCCTCCGCCACCGGCCAGCGACCCTGGCCGCCGCCGTGTCACTAATGGAGGACTTCCTCGCGGCTGAAACGCCGATAGGCCCGGGAGTCCGAGTAGCCCCACCAGCGGCGGAGCGTCCTAACCCCGAGAAGAAAGGGGCGCCCGCTCGAGCGGATTCACGGGTTTCCTCCCGGGGAACCGAGGATTGGACTCGTGCCCCGGCGGCACCCGGGTGACCCGCTCGAACCCCGACCCCCACAGGGCGGAGAGACCACTGAAGTCTGCCTGGAACCCACCCTGGGACTCGGCTCCGGACGGGACAGGCAACCCTGGGGCCCTGTTTCTCCTGCGGGGAGTACGGCCATCTCCAGCGGGATTGCCCGGGGCTGGAGTGTACCTTTGGTCAGGTCTGTGCAAGGGAGGCTCGTGCCCGTCCCTCCCAAGCGGCCAAGATCACCGTACCGGTGGTCATTGAGGGATACCTGACGGTGGCTCTCCTCGACTCGGGCTGCGGACAGACGCTAGTCCGCCGACACTTGGGTCCCCCGGCTGACGCCCGACTGGGTGAAATTCGCCTACAGTGTATCCATGGGGACATACGGCCCTACCAGAGTACCCGGGCCCAACTAACGATTGAGGGGGTCACCCGATCAATGGTGGTGGGACTTGCCCCGCGACTGGCATACCCCGTGATCCTGGGTCGGGACTGGCCGGAGTTTCCCGCGATCCTCCGCCGCCACGCAAGAGACGACCCGCGGGCCATGCCAGCCTTAGAAGGGGAGGCCCCCGAGAGCGAAGGAGAGGGGAGAGAAGCCCCCGAGACCACCAGCTCGGCAGGAGAACCAGAGAACGCTCCCCCAGGGGCGGGGGAGGATCCCTCGCCCACCACGGACTTTTGCCGGGACCAACGGGCCAACCCCACACTTCAGCGGGTATACGAACAAGTGGCCGTGGCGGACGGGACTGTCCTCGACCCTGATCGAGCGGCCCAGTGGCCACACTTTGAGTTGCGGCAGGAGCGCCTGTATCGGGTCGAACGGGACCCCCACACGGGGGAGACCCGGACCCAACTCCTCGTTCCCCGGTGTCATCGACGGTCCGTCATGAAGTTGGCCCACGACGTCCCCGCGGCTGGACACCTCGGTCACGAGAAGACCTCCTGGTACACCCCCGGCCAGAAGAAGCGTCCCAAAATCCGGGCCAGGGTCAAGAGTTATTGTAATTCCTGCCCGGGTTGCCAGTTGGCTGCCCCGGCGCGGACTCCCAAGGCCCCGTTGATCCCGATGCCCCTAATCGAGACCCCCTTCGAGCGCGTGGCCATGGACCTGGTGGGGCCTCTTCCCAAGAGCAGTGCGGGGTTTCAATACATCTTAGTGATGTTGGACTATGCCACCCGATTCCCCGAGGCAATTCCCCTCCGGAACATTACAGCCCGCACTATCGCCGATGAGCTGGTGAAGGTTTTTGCCCGCGTCGGCCTACCCCGCGAGATCCTTACGGATCAAGGGACGAACTTTACTTCACGGTTGCTCCGGCAGGTGTGTGAGCTGCTGGGGGTCAAGCAACTGCGGACATCAGTCTATCATCCCCAGACTGACGGGCTGGTCGAGAGGTTTAACCGGACCCTAAAAGACATGCTCCGAAAGTTTCCCCAGGAGGACCTGCGTCGATGGGACCAGCTACTCCCGCCCTTGCTCCTGGCGGTCCGAGAGGTTCCCCAGTCGTCGACGAACTTCTCGCCGTTCGAACTGCTGTACGGCCGTCGACTGCGGGGCCTATTGGACCTAATGAGGGAAACTTGGGAGCAAACCCCCTCACCGGCCCAAGGCCTCTTAAAGTACGTGATCCAGCTCCAGGAGCGTCTTAAGCAGGCTGGAGACCGGGCCCGAGAGAATTTGAAAGCCGCCCAGGAGGCACAAGCCCAGACGTACAACCGGGGCGCCCAAACACGGGACTTTTTACCCGGAGACCGGGTATTACTCCTCCTCCCCTCCAGTGAGTCGAAGATGCTGGCTCGCTGGCAAGGGCCGTATAAGGTAGTCCGGAAGGTGGGGCCGGTCACATATGAGATCAACCAGCCTGATCGGAAGAAGAGGATACAGCGGTACCATGTCAACCTGCTCAAGCCCTGGCGGGAACGGGAAGGGCTTTTGATTAACCCCTACCCACCAGAACCCGAGCTAGGGCCCCAGATAGCCCATACCCAGGACCCTGAGGAACCCCAACTGGGGGAGACCCTAACGGAGGACCAACTCAAGCAAACCCAGTGCCTCCTACGAGCCTTCCATCACACCTTCATGGCCCAACTGGGAGCCACCACCCTGGTGTACCATAGGATCCAAACGGAGCCGGGGGTGGTGATTCGCGGTGCGACCAGGCCCTTGCCATATCACCGGAGACACGTCATGGATGAGGAGGTACGGGCGATGCTGGACCTGGGGGTGATTGAATCCTCGCACAGCGAGTGGCGAAGCCCAGTCGTGCTGGTACCAAAGCCCGACGGCTCCCAACGGTTCTGCATCGACTTTAGGCGCGTGAACGCCATCTCCAAGTTCGATGCCTACCCCATGCCCCGGATAGACGAGCTGTTGGCCCGGTTAGGAGGAGCTCGCTACATCACGACCCTTGACCTTAGCAAGGGGTATTGGCAAATCCCCCTGGACCCTACTTCCAGGGAGAAAACTGCGTTTGCCACCCCTACGGGCCTACACCAGTTTACCCGAATGCCCTTCGGCCTGCACGGGGCCCCGGCCACGTTTCAGCGCCTGATGGACCGCTTCCTCCAACCCCACCAAGACTACGCGGCGGCCTATTTGGATGACGTGGTCATTTACAGTCCACAGTGGGAGAACCATCTAGAAAAGGTCGCAGCCGTCCTGAGGTCCCTGCGGGCAGCCGGGCTAACGGCCAACCCGAAGAAGTGCTGCATCGGCCGACAAGAAACTAAGTATTTGGGGTACGCTATCGGGCATGGACAGGTAAAACCGCTGGTGGACAAGGTGCAGGCCATTGCGACCTGCCCCCCGCCCGCCACGAAACGGCAAGTACGCCAGTTTCTGGGGCTGGCGGGGTATTATCGACGCTTTATCCCCCAATTTGCGGCGATTGCCGCCCCCTTAACGGGGCTCTTGACGAAGGAAAGCCCCCGGCAAGTGGTCTGGACCCGCGAGTGTGACGAGGCCTTTCAAACCCTCAAAACAAGCCTCTGCCAAGAGCCAGTCTTATATAGCCCTGACTTTAACCAGGCCTTTGTCCTGCAAACCGACGCTTCGGAAGTGGGACTGGGGGCGGTCCTCTCCCAAGAGGTCGGCGGGGAAGAGCATCCGGTCCTCTACATCAGTCAGAAGCTGTTCCCCCGAGAGAAGAACTATGCGCTGGTAGAAAAGGAAGCCCTAGCCGCGAAGTGGGCTTGTGACGCCCTACGCTACTACCTCCTAGGAGCCCCTTTCGTCTTGGTCACCGACCACTCTGCTCTTCAGTGGTTGGCCCGCATGAAAGACCATAATATGCGGCTGCAGCGGTGGTACTTGGCGCTGCAACCTTATGCCTTCACCGTTCGCCTTCGGGCTGGGAAAGACCACGTGAATGCTGACTTCCTTTCCCGCCTAGGAGATATGGAAGGGTCTGGCCCCGGTACCCGGGCGCCAGCCTTGGGGGGGGGCCGTGTAGCAGGGCGGCCTGGCTCCCAGCCGCCCCTGGAAGGGACGAGCCGGAACAGCCGCCAGAGTGGGCGGAGCCACCGCCGCCTGTCCCCACCCCCCGGAAGTCAAGGGGCAGGACAGGAAGTATAAAGGCCAAGCCACAACGCTCAGTATCTGGCCGGCAGCGGGAGAGGACAGACGCTGGTGCCCGAGCTCCCGCCGGTCCGAGCCTGCCCAGAGCCCGGTATCCGGAAGAGGACTGGCCGAGCCT
>NW_020694455.1:0-5075 GCF_002925995.2 Terrapene triunguis
GTGCCTAACTCCCATTGAAATCACCGGGAGCCTGAATAACTTTGGGGATCTGGGCTCCTAGCTCTTCCCTCCAGGAGATCTCAAAGCGCTTTACAAAGGGTGATCAGGATCATTCGCCCCAAATGGGCAAACTGAGGCACAGAAAGGGGCCGGGACTTGCTGAAGGTCATGCGGCAGCAAAGCCAGGAACAGAACACAGGGATCCTGAGGTGCAGGCCTTTGCTCTGGCTCCTTGGCCACAGAGCTTTCCTTCTGACAAAAGCTCAGTCAGGCTGTCCCACGCACCGTGGCCCCACAGCCCCTCAACCACACTGCTTGTTAATTTCAATTCCCATCTTGTGTTCTCTGGAATCAGTACAGATCTGATACAAACTTCTCCAGCACTGAATTCCCGCCTGACCCATGTCATCTGGGGCAGGCGCTAAGTCCACCAGGGCAGGGGAGGTCTCAGGTTACAGGGTGTGAGGATGTAACATCTGCAGGGCTGGAATTATGCCCACCCGCAAATCCAGTGGCTGTGGAGCAAAGACAGACAGTATCGATCTGTGTGTCTCCACACTCTCCTCATAGAATCATAGAATATCAAGGTTGGAAGGGACCTCAGGAGGTCATCTAGTCCAATCCCCTGCTCAAAGCAGGATCAATCCCCAACTAAATCATCCCAGCCAAGGCTTTGTCGAGCCAGGCCTTAAAAACCCCTAAGGAAGGAGATTCCACCACCTCCCTAGGTAACCCATTACAGTGCTTCACCACCCTCCTAGTGAAATAGTGTTTCCTAATATCCAACCTAGACCTCCCCCCCCTGCAACCTGAGACCATTGCTTCTTGTCCCTCCATCTGGCTCTCTCTGTCTGGTAACAGGGGTGGTGATGGCCAGCGCTCCCCAGTACCGGGAGATGCCGTGTTGCTGATCCCTGTCTGGCTAAAGGCCAGATTTGTCTGAGCCAGAGACATGAGACAGATTCCCAAAGCTTCCCTCAGATACTCTGGGTCCCTCCACCCTGACCCGCTACAATAAGAGAACCAGGTTCCTTCAATAGACTCATCCATTCCAAGGCCAGAAGGGACCACGGTGCTCGTCCTGCCTGACCCCTGCATAGCCCTGGCCCTGGGACGGCCCTGAGCTAATCCCGGCTAGAACTAGAGCAAAGCTGTTAGAGAAACCTCCCGGCTTGAGTTACACGTCACCAGGGATGGAGAATCCAGCCTGGCCCTTGGCAGCAACGTCTCCGAGCCTGACGCTGGCCCAGTCACTGAAGGGATTTGAATGGCCAATTCCCAGCCAACGTCATTCAGATCCCCTGAGCTGGGTGCTCCGGCCAGCACTGTATGCGGGGTGGGGGCAGAGGAGATGGTCTGATGGTCTCTGCTGGCCGTCACCTCTCCAGCTCTACGAACAGCTCAGCATCGATGTGACAGAAACCTTCCCACCTTCACGGTGTTTCCGTCTCTGTATTCAGGGCAATTCCTGTTAACCAGAGTCTGTCTCTGGCCCTGTAACAAACACCGTGGGGTTCTCCCACTGCTTGGGAGGGGAGACCCCTAACCGCTGACAGTTACACTGCGAGTTATTGCACTGCTACGCCCCACTGACCCCAGCTGGGATCTGGCCCCATTGACTCCAATGGAGCTATATCCCATTGACCCCAGCTGGGGATCTGGCCCCATTGACCCCAATGGAGCTATGTCCCATTGACCCCAGCTGGGGATCTGGCCCCACTGATGCCAATGGAGCTATGTCCCATTGACCCCAGCTGGGGATCTGGCCCCATTGACACCAGTGGAGTCATGGCTGGTTGATAATAGCTGGGGATCTGCCCTATTGACTCCAGTGTAGCTGCAGCTCATTGACCCTAGCTTGGTGACTGGGCAGGGAATGGGACATAGGGCCTTTCCCCTCTAGAGGACACTGGCTCCCATGTGGCCCAAGGGAAGAGAACTGGCTGGCTCAGTGGGTTGTATTTTCCCAGCCTCAGCACGGTAGGTGTGAGAGGCCCTTCTATCACCATCGCCTTGAAGTGCAGCGTTTGGTCTCTCTGACCTAAGCCCCTGCCCCGTCTCTCTCATGGTGCAAGGAGATGTGAGAAGGATCAAAGGGCTGGGTTCCTATCTGCAGCTGAGATGAGTTCAGGTTAACCACAGCCCCCACTACAATAGGCAGGGAGAGACTCTAGTGTCTCTACTGTTAGCAGTGAACTCACATCTCCCAGCTCAGCACCAGATGTGCATGGAGACAGAGGCTGCCAGGCTCCAGCTGGGCACAATGGGGCATGGGCCAGCCCCAGCTGTGGAGGGCTCCAGGCACTGAGCATTCCCAGAAGATGCCCAGATGTGCAGACTCAGCAGGGCCTGACCCTCCCCCCAGCCTACGTGATTTATGGGGCGGGTGTTGCAAGGACAGTCAGGGTCTGGAAAGACCAAAACCCCCATGACCAGGGGGCAGATCTGACCTGAGACATGTGGGGAGGGTTTCAAGATAGCTCCACAACCACCTGCCTCAATGGGATTCTCTATGAACTCAATGTGGTGGGAGGAGATTGTCAGTGATCTCCACTTTAGCTGGGTCATGGCGGTAAGGGGGCGGGGCTGCGAGTTGTGGCCGAGCAGCGGGAGCTCAGGTCCTGCTGGAGCCATGGTGCTGCAGTGCTGTCCAGGGCCACTCCTGGATGCAGCACGCTGAGGCTCCAGAAGAGGCGGGAGGTGGGGCTAAGCGGCATGGTCTGGGGCGGTTGGATAAAGGGCAGGGAGTCCCGGGGACAGTCAGGGGACAGGGAGGGGGCAGAGGTTCTGGGGGGGCAGTCAGGGGACAGGGAATGGGGGGTTGGATCGTGGGCATTCCATGGGTCTGTCAGGACTCGGCGAGGGGGTGGATAGGGGTCGGGGCAGTCAGGGGACAGGGAGCAGGGGAGGGTTCGTGGGGGGTGTGGTCCCAGGGTGGTGGTTGGGAGGGTCTCGGGGGGGCAGTCAGGGGACAAGGAGCAGGATGCGTCGGGGATTCTGAGGGGGACAGTCGGGGGGCAGGAAGTGGGGGGGTCAGATAGGGGGCAGGGCCAGGCTGTTTGGGAGGCACAGCCTTCCCTACCCTAAAGCTCATTCAGCAGTTTGAGGCTTGCAGACAGCTATTTAACACAAAGAGCCAAGCTGTTATCTTTCCCCTTAGGGCTACCACCATCCCTTTCACTTCTCAAATGCCAAATTATAGTCTACATTTCATTTCAGTGCCATAGGGAGATTCATGTCAGGGGAGGGTAGCTTCATTGAAAATTAGCCACTTTAGATTAACAGTGATAGAGCCAAGAGAGCTATGAGGGAGGGATCACATGAGAAGAGCAATATCCTACACCACCTACCTCCTTCCCAACCCTACCAAGGGAGACCCCCCCCCTGTATTCCCCGAGGCTCCAGAGGGGTTAATTCAGTGGTTCTCAAACTTTTGTACTGGTGACCCCTTTCACATAGCAAACCTCTGAGTGTCACCCCCCCCCCTTATAAATTAAAAACACTTTTTTATATATTTAACACTATTATAAATGCTGGAGGCAAAGCAGGGTTTGAGGTGGAGGCTGACAGCTCGCGACCCCCAGTAATAACCTTGTGTCCCCCTGAGGGGTCCCGACCCCCAGTTTGAGACCCCCTGGGTTAATTTAATTTTAGCACCCTGTGTCCATTCACATGCATGTGCTATTTTGAGCATTTCAGTTTTCACAACATAGGCTCATCCCAGATTCTGGAACAAGCTCAAATGCTCAGTTCGTGAAGTATGTACATAAGCTATACTAAAGACTAACCCACAGTAACCATCTTGTTTGTGAGGGACCCTATGGAGCCAGTCTCTAGGAAACAGATAAATTCATGGAGGTTAAGTCCAATAATGGCTATTAGCCAGGATGGGTAAGGAATGGTGTCCCTAGCCTCTGTTTGTCAGAGGGTGGAGATGGATGCCAGGAGAGAGATCACTTGTTAGGTTCACTCCCTCTGGGGCACTTGGCATTGGCCACTGTCGGTAGACAGGATACTGGGCTGGATGGACCTTTGGTCTGACCCAGTCTGGCCATTCTTATGTTCTTATGTTCTAACCTAAATGAACCCAAAATTGTGGAGACAGATATGAGTCAAGGAAGCCAGCAGAGTATCAGAAACCTGGAAAAGTCTCTGACTGGATGGGCTCAAGGTCACAAGCTGAGGTGGTTCAAAAGTTTTGGATTTTTTAAGCAGAATTTTTGTTTTGTTTCTTTAAACAATCAAACACAGCAAGCAGCAGATATTTGGCCACACACTTCTGAAACCCCAAACCATGTTCAGGTTTTGGCAGACTAATTTCAGCTTTTCAATTAAAAAAAACCACAACAAATTTGGAAGGAAAGCAGACATTGTCCGTGATTTTTTCTGCTTTTTAAAAACCCCTAGTTTTCGATCCAAAAAAAGTTTTGATGGAAAATATTTGTCCAACCCTTTTAATGAGCTTTAGTGCCTTTTAGCACTAGCTGATGCTGAGAACCAGTGATACCTTGTAAAGGTAACTTGAAAAGAAGTTTTCTCAAAACTGGGTTTGTGCCGAGATGTAGAAGGTTTTTAAATGTTTATTTTTCCCAGGGCCGCCCTGGCGGGGGGGGGGGAGGGCAAGTGGGGCAATTTGCCCCGGGCCCCACAGGGGGCCCCATGAGAATATAGTATTGTATAGTATTGCAACTTTTTTTTATGGAAGATGCCCCTGAAATTGCTTTGCCCCAGGCCCCCTGAATCCTCTGGGTGGCCCTGTCAATGCAGATGTGTGAATACCTGACTAACTCTATTTACATTCATTCTAGATTCATTTAAGTTGATGCAATTCCATTCTAGATCTATCCAATCCGAATAGCTACATGTGGGTCCATTCTAGATCCATCCACATTCATATAGATCTCTTCTAGTTTCATTTAGATCCCTGTACATCCATTCTAGACCCATCTCCCCACCCTGCCAGTGCTCGACCCACCTGACTTGGATACAAGGCCATTGGGGATGTTGGCTGGAAGCATCCGGGACCGGCCCTGGGGGAGGCGGGATGCAGGAATGGCTGGACCAGTGATGCTCCT
>NW_020694456.1:0-806 GCF_002925995.2 Terrapene triunguis
CCCAAATTCAAGAGCGTGGCATGTAAGAACTATCAGTGAACCTTCATATAAGCCCACCTTGTTGTAACTGCTGATTGTTGCTACGTTTGTCATGTCTTTCTCTCTGGTCAGCGTCTGCCAAAAATGTCTCCTTTAAAGATGATCTGGAAAAAATGTAAGTGGATTTGAGCCCTTATTAGTACCTCAGAAATTAGGAGCATTTAAAGGGACTGCAACCAATAGAGACTTTAAAGGTGTCCGGCAGGAAGCCTGCGTGCGGCTCGGGCTTGCTGCCCTGAGCAGGTGCTGGAGGGGGCATGAATCTGGGTTGCAAGGAAGTGTTCAGCACAGAAGCTGGGGTGGAGAACCACCTGGCCCTCCCTGGCTTCCGGAGAGGCGGGTCTGCGAACAAAACCACCTCCACACAGGAGACTCGGGGACGAGCGGACCCACCCCACGCCCCCCCCAGAATTAGCTGTTCCTGAGCAGCATCAGCGTCTGTCCTGGGTAGGGGTAGGGTGGGGTTAGGGGTCAAGGGTTGAGGTTAGGGGTTAGAGTTGGAGGGTAGGGTTTAGAGTTAGGGGATCGGTGGTCAGGGTTAGAGGTTAAGGGGGTAGGGTTAGGGGTTGGAGTGGGGTTAGGGGGTAGGGTTTAGGGGTAGAGGTTAGGGTCAGGGGGTCAGGGTTGGGGTTAGGGGTAGGGTTGGGGTTGGGGTCGGGGTTAGGGTTAGGGTTTAGGGTTTACGGTAAAGGTTGGGGGTTAGGGTAGGGGTTAGGGTTAGGGTTGGGTGAAGGTTTAGGGGTTAGGGTTGGGGTAGGGGTAGGGTC
>NW_020694456.1:816-8904 GCF_002925995.2 Terrapene triunguis
GGGTTGGGTGAAGGTTTAGGGGTTAGGGTTGGGGTAGGGGTAGGGTCTTCACCACGCTGGTGGACCTCAAGTGTCGCTGGAACCTGCTCATCTTCCTGCTGACCTACACGGTGGCCTGGCTGGTCATGGCCTCCATGTGGTGGGGCATCGCCTACCTGCGGGGCGACCTGCACCGCGCACACGACCAGAGCTACCAGCCCTGCGTGGCCAACGTGTACAACTTCCCCTCCGCCTTCCTCTTCTTCATCGAGACCGAGGCCACCATCGGCTACGGGCACCGCTACATCACCGAGCGCTGCCCCGAGGGCATCGTGCTCTTCCTCTTCCAGTCCCTGCTCGGCTCCATCGTGGACGCCTTCCTCATCGGCTGCATGTTCATCAAGATGTCCCAGCCCAAGAAGCGAGCCGAGACCCTCGTGTTCAGCCGGGCCGCCGTCATTTCCCAGCGGGACGGCAGGCTGTGCCTCATGTTCCGGGTGGGCAACCTGCGCAACAGCCACATGGTCTCTGCTCAGATCTGCTGCAAGCTCATCAAGGTGAGCCCGGAGGGTGGTGAACGGGCCGGGGAACGGGGCTGGCTTTGGCGCTGGGTTAGCCTGGATGGGGACCGGACTGGAAAAGAGCCCCCAGAGGGTCAAATCACAACAGCCCAGGCGGCTTCTCCGGGGGCAGTCAGAGGCAGCAGTGACTTTTTCAAAGCCGTGCCACAGCCCTGCTCTGTCCGTCGAGCTTTGCCCCAGAGGTTTGAACAATGGATGAGGCTGGGCAGCCGCTTTCTAAGGGGATTAACCCTTTAACCCCCCCCCCCCAATGACACCCAGCTTTACAGTGAGGCAAAACCCAGGGGGCGACCGTCCCCCTGGCGTTCTTTGCCCCTTTGGGGTAGTGCCGAATTTTCACGAGGGCGCTGACACTGACTCAGCGAGGGACGCTACTGATTTATGCAGCTGGAAACTCGGTTCTGTTCACTCGACTCTGAGCCTGAATGCTTGTTTGTTTGGCGGGCCAGGGAGAAGGATGTGGCACCTGTAGAATACTCCGAAGCAGCTAAGCGGGAATCTTTTTCTGGGTGCTCCGAAAATGAGGCGTGAGAGAGTTGAATATGGGAGGAGGTGAAAATGGAAGTCTGAGGGAAGGATGAAAACCTTATTTTGGTCCAAGAAATTGGGAGAGGGGACATTTGCAGCCTGATGCCTTCAGAGGTGGTGGTTTTGGTTTTTTAAAATCAGAAACACAAACCAATGCAACTTTATAAAACCTTCCAGGGAGCACTCCTGTTTTCAGCTTATTGTTGTGAAACTGAGAAATAAAGTAGTTTAGTAAGGAAACAACAAGGAGTCCAGTGGCACCTTAAAGACTAACAGATTTATTTGGGCATAAGCTTTCGTGGGTAAAAAAACCACTTCTTCACATGCATGAAGTGAAAATTACAGATGCAGGCATTATATACTGACACATGAAGAGAAGGGAGTTACCTTACCAGTGGAGAACCAGTGTTGACAGGGCCAATTCAATCAGGGTGGATGTCACTACAAAAGCAGCTTTGCCTCTCCTGGAATTGACACCTCCTCATCAATTATTGGCAGTGGACTACATCCACCCTGATCGAATTGGCCCTGTCAACACTGGTTCTCCACTTGTGAGGTAACTCCCTTCTCTTAACTTGGGGAAACTGATTTGGGGGGACTCGGGATCAGAAGGGCTAGTGAGGTCACCCTGCAAGAAGTAAAAGGGTGGGTGGAAGCCAGAGTTGAGATCTTTGTAATTGTAGGCTGGCTACTGGTGTCAGAACTCTAAGCCATAACAGTATAGCATTAAGGCATCCAAAGCTTCAAGGCAGGTGCTAACAGAACCCCTTACTGCGTGATCCCCACAAATGTCACAGAAATGTACTACACCTCTACCCCGATATAACATGACCCGATATAACACGAATTCGGATATAATGCGGTAAAGCAGTGCTCTGGGGGGGGGCGGGGCTGCGCACTCCAGCGGATCAAAGCAAGTTCGATATAACACGGTTTCACCTATAACCCGGTAAGATTTTTTGGCTCCTGAGGACAGCGTTATATCGGGGTAGAGGTGTATTTGTTACTTGCAGGTGTTTGGAAATATAAAAATGATTAAAAACTGATATTTATAGTATTAATCATAGAAGTAATATGAACCATTACAGAGAATAAACCCCAAAGCTTCTCTGCTTTACACTTGAATGCAAGTTTCTTTAGGAGCGTTAGCCTGTTTTTTGACCCATCCTGTAAGGATTTTCCTATCACTGTTAGAGATTTGCACATTGGCAAGCTTTGTTTTGTTTTCTCATGTTAAGAGTGTTTTCTTAAAACACACGAATAACATGGAAGGATAAAACACTAAAGAAAGAGTCCGTCTCTGAAGAGCAGAGACGAACAATTTCTGCAGATGAGTTGGATGGGATTTTCCATTTTTAAAGTTATGCTGAAATTCACAAATAGATTCCTTTAGGATGGTTTTATCAGTAAACAAGTGTAAAACTAAGCATTATTGAGGAGGGAAATCTCTTGATTCCAACTAAAAGATGAACCAGTACTCTTCTATGAATACCAGCTACAGTAAGCATGTTTTATACCATTAATTTGACAGGAAATAAAAGACAAAAAACTTACTGTTCCATCCAGCATTTCTATTATTTGAGGGAATTCTCTAACTAGTTTGGCCAAATAAAAAAAGGAAAATTGCTGCAGGCATTTTGATTATCAAAATGTGGAATTGTTGGATGGGGTAGTAGTTAGTAACCAAGGGGGAGTATTACACAGTAACTCCTCACTTAACATTGTAGTTATGTTTCTGAAAAATGCGACTTTAAGCGAAACGATGTTAAGCGAATCCAATTTCCCCATAAGAATTAATGTAAATAGGAGGGGTTAGGTTCCAGGGAAATTTTTTTCACCAGACAAAAAACTATATATTATATAGATATACACACAGTATACGTTTCAAACAATTTAATACTTTTTCACAGCTATGATGATTGTGAAGCTTGGTTGAGGTGGTGAAGTTAGAGGGAGGGATATTTCCCAGGGAATGCCTTGCTGCTAAATGATGAACTAGCATTCAGCTGAGCCCTCAAGGGTTAACACGTTGTTAATGTAGCCTCTCATCAAGGCAGCACGAACAGGAGGGAGGGGAGACAGCATAGCAGACAGAGACAGACCCACACCTTGTGTGTGGGGGGGAGAGAGAGAGAGATATGCACACTGCCCCTTTAAGTAAGCTGACCCACTCTTAAGTGCATTGTCTTTTTAAGTGGATCAGGAAGTTGAGACAGCAGCTGCTGCCCCAAGCTCTCTCTGTCTCTCTCCGTCCGTGTCCCCTCCCTGTTCTATATGGAGAAGGGGTAAGTGGGGTGCAGGAGCAGGGGGGACACCCTGACATTAGCCCCCCCCTTCCCCTCCCTGCACAGTAAGCAGGATTCTCTGGGAGCAGCTCCAAGGCAGAGGGCAGGAGCAGCACAGGGGAGGGGAGGGAGGGACAGCTGAATTGCCGATTGATAGCCTGCTGGGTGGCTGCAGCACAGGGAACTTAGGGGGAGCTGATAGGAGGGCTGCCGGTCCACCCTGGTTACAAGCCCCCACCAGCTAGCTGCAACGGGCTGCTCTTCCTGCAAGCAGTGGACAAAGCAGGCGGCTGCCAAATGACATTAGAAGGGAGCATTGCACAACTTTAAACGAGCATGCTCCCTAATTGATCAGCAACATAACAACGTTAACCAGGACAACTTTAAGTGAGGAGTTACTGTATTAACTAGACCCTAGTCTATGCTAACATTAGATTCAGCAGTCTCCTGATCTTTCACGCTCAAGAAATCTTTGAATCAAACTCATCTTTGGACAAATCCTCTAGTTTGGCACTCAGACCAGCAATTTATATATCAACAAAAAAGGTAGATTTCTATGTTTGTGCCATTTCAAAGCACTCTGCACTTAAATCCAGATAAATGAATTTATTCTGCAAATTCAGTCAAAGGTCTGAATATAGCTGTTTGGAAACAGTGTTTAGGAAACTTTCTTTGGAACTTTATGTCCAATTGTTTTACAGTCCAAGCTACAGTAGCAGGGGCTTTTCCCAGCTGAAAATCTCCTGACTTCTAAGGATTGCTAATGAACTATGTGTAGACTTGGTAGAATTTAAGTTTTGTCTTTTTACCATTTTTATTGATATTATTGTTCATTTCAAGCTTTTTTTCTATTGGTATCTAAATTTTCACAGTTGTAAGAAGTTAGAAGTAGCTCAGACAATTATTTAATGACAGACATTGAGATTCAAAAAGGTAAAGCTTTATAAGCTGGCTGTTTTAGCAGAGTGCAAATGTGTTCTTTATACAACATTCATTACAACATATTGTATACACATTAAGGTGGGACTCTAATAAATTCTCAAGCAGCATTTTTCTTGCTTTGCTTATCTGTAAATTTCTATGATAATTTATGGAAATATTTTTTCATCAATTTGTGCATTCGCTGAAATGACATTTAAAGACATTTATTGATAAAAATCTAATCCTTCCAAGCCTAAGTATGAGAAAGTTTCCTTGCTTACACCATCCCTCTGCAATTCCTTTTACAGAAAAAGGGATTCCCATGATTCCTGTTGACATAAACAGAATTATATTTTGATTAAATAATCTGTATATTTAAAATGAGGAATTGTATTATGGAAACAGTCTACATTGCAGACAGTTTTATTCATCAGGATGGGATCCCATTGTGCTGAGTGCTGTACAGAGTAAGAACAGTGTCCCTGCACCAAAGAGTTCATAGTCTAAAAAGTTAAAAAAACAGACAATGGTTATTTGGGAAGGGATACAACCTACCTGTAAATGGCCAGGATAAAGGCTAGCGTTGCTTATTTATTCAGAGGATTTTTTTTTTCAGGGGAAGAGGTAGGAAATGGGATTCAAAGAAGAAGAGAGAAGGGATGGGATGGGATGAGGATAACAGAGAGGAGAAGGTGGAGAGTAGAGCAGAGGGGGCAATGATCGATTTTAATGATTCTAAGGAAAGGAAGGAGTGAGAGCAGCAGAATAAGGACAAGTGACTTAAAAAAAAATCAGACTTTAACAATTTCAGAGAAATGGTAGGTAGGTCTTCCCATGGGAAGACAATATAAGGGGAAAGGGTATTCAAGAGAGCTGGCAGTTTCTTTTGGAGACAATATTAAAGGCACAACTCCAAACTATCCTGATGAGAAGGAAAGATAGGAAGAATGTTAAGAGGCCAATATGGCTCCATTAGGAGCTCTTTAGTGACCTGATAATCAAAAAAGAATCCTACAAAAAGTGGAGATATGGACAAATTGCTGAGGAGGAGTACAAAAGAATAGCACAAGTGTGTAGGGACAAAATCAGAGGCTAAGGCACAAAATGAGTTGCACCTAACAAGGGACATAAAAGGTAATAAGAAGGGGATCTTTGCATATATTAGGAGCAAGAGAAAGACAAAAGAAAGTGTAGGTCCTCCACTTAGTGGGGAAGGAGAGCTAATAACTGATGACGTTAAGAAGGCTGAGGTGTTTAATGCCTATTTTGCTTCAGTCTTTACTAAAAAGGTTGGTGGTAACCAGATACTCAACATAATTAATATTAACAACAAGGGGAAAGGAATGCAAGCCAAAATAGGGAAAGAACAAGTTAAAGAATATTTAGATAAATTAGATGTATTCAAGTTGTCAGGGCCTGATTAAATTAATCCTAGTGTATTTAGGGAATTAGCTGAAGCAATCTCAGAACTGTTAGCAATTATCTTTGAGAACTACTGAAGGATGGGTGAGGTCCCAAGGGACTAGAGAAGGGCAAACATAGTACCTGTTTTTAAAAAGGGGAACAAAGAGTACCCAGGGAATTATAGACCAATCAGCCTAACTTTGATACCTGGACCTGGAAAGATATTGGAACAAATTACTAAACAATCAGTTTGTAAGCACCTCGAGGATAATAAGGTTCTAAGGAATAGTCAGCATGAATTTGTGAATAACAAATCATGCCAAACCAGCCTAATTTCCTTCTTTGACTGTTTTACTGGCCTAGTGGATAGGGGGAGCAGTGGGTGATATATATATCATGATTTTAGTAAGCTTTTTGACATAGTCCCACAAGACAAACTCATAATCAAACAGAGGAAATGTGATCTAGATGAAATTACTATATGGTGGATGCACAACTGTTTGAAAGACCATACTTAAAGAACAGCTATAAGTGGTTCATTGCCAAACTGGAAGGTTGTATCAAGAGGGGTGCCACAGGGGTCAGTCCTAGGTCCAGTATTATTCAATATTTTCATTAATGACTTGAATAATGGAGTGGAGAGTATGCTTATAGAATATGTAGATGACACCAAGCTGGGAGGGGTTGAAAGCACTTTGGAGGACAGGATTAGAATTCAAAACTACCTTGACAAATTGAAGAATTGATCTGAATTCAACAAGATGAAATTCAATAAACATAAGTGCAAAGTACTTCATTTAGGAAGGGAAAAAATCAAATGCACAATTACAAAATGGCGAATAACTGACAAGGTGGTAGTACTTTTGAAAAGAATCTGGGTGTTTATAGTGGATCACAAACTGAATATGAATTAACAATGGGATGCAATTGTGAAAAAAAACTAATAATTCTGGGGTGTTTGTGACGGGTTGGATCACAAAAACTCCCTCAAGACTGTCACTAGATGTGCTGGGATACCACTGAGAGCCCTCCCCGCCCCCGCACCTCCCCCACTGCCAGACAAGGCTTCCCTCCACTCCCGTTTTGCTGAGCTAGATACACCAGTCTGCTCCAGCACAGACCAAGAGGTTGGGCCATGCCCCCCTGCAGTTCACAGAAATTAAGATTCACTTAGCCCAGGGGTTTCCTCAGTTAACAGGGACTTTCCCAGCACCCAGTATTCAGTCTTTCTGGGAGCCTAAACCCCGAATACATCCGTTTTACTCTGTATAAAGCTTATACAGGGTAAACTCATAAATTGTCCGCCCTCTATAATCCTGATAGAGAGATATGCACAGCTGTTTACTCCCCCAGGTATTAATTACTTACTCTGGGTTAATTAATAAGCAAAAAGTGATTTTATTAAGTATAAAAAGTATGATTTAAGTGGTTCCAAGTAAAAACAGATGGAACAAAGTAAGTTACCAAGCAAAATAAAACAAAACACGCAAGCCTAAGCCTAATACATTAAGAAACTGATTACAGATGAAATCTCACGGCCAGAGAAGTTCAAGTAAGTTTCTTTCACAGACTGGACTCCTTCCTAGTCTGGGTCCAGCAATCACTCACACCCCTGTAGTTACTGTCCTTTATTCCAGTTTCTTTCAGGCATCTCTTGGGGGTGGAGAGGCCATCTCTTGAGCCAGCTGAAGACAAAATGGAGAGGCTTCCAGGGCCTTTTATATTCTCTCTCTTGTGGGCAGAAACCCCTTTGTTCTTCTGTGCAAAATCACAGCAACAAGATGGAGTTTGTAGCCACCTGGGCAGTCACATGTCCATGAATGAGTCAGCTTTTTGCAGGCCGATGCCATTGTTTACATGTTAGTGTGAACATTCCCAGGAAAGCTCATATGTGGACTGGCATCTCCCAAAGTCCATTGTTAGTTTAGTACTCCCAACTACTTGAATAATCCCTTCACCCTTTCTTATGCGTTTCTTACAGCAAACACTTTAAATACAAGCATAGAGCCAACGCTCATAACGTCAAATATAAAAATGATACATGCATACAAATAGGATGAATATATTCAGTAGATCACAACCTTTGCAAAGATATGTTATATAGCATATCTAGCATAAAACATATTCCAGTTATGTCATATTTACACTCATAAGCATATTTCTATAAAGCATTATGGAGTGCAGCGTCACAGGGGTATTAACTGGAGTGTCATATGTAAGACATGGGAGCTAACTGTCTTGCTGTACTTGGCACTCGTGAGGCCTCAGCTGGAGGACAGTACTGTATCCAGTTCTGGGGGGCACACGTTAGGAAAGATGTGGACAAATTAGAAAGAATCGAGAGAAGAGCAACAAAATGATAAAAGTTTTAGTAAACTTGACCTATGAGG
>NW_020694456.1:8914-16681 GCF_002925995.2 Terrapene triunguis
ATGAGGAAAGGTTTTAAAAAAGGGAGCATGTTTAGTCTTGGGAAAAGAAGACAGGGGGAACCTAACAGTCTTCAAATATGGTAAGGGCTGTTCTAAAGAGGATGGTGATCAATTGTTCTCCATGTCCACTGAAGGTAGGACAAGAAGTAATGGGCTTAATCTGCAGCAAGCAATTTTTAGGTTAGACATTATGAAAAACTTTCTAATTATAAGAGTGATTAGGCTCTGGAACCAGCTTCCAAGGGAGATTGTGGAATCCCCATCATTGGAGGCTTTTAGAAACAGGTTGGATAAACACCTGTCTGGGATGGTCCAGATTTACTTGGTCCTGCATCAGAGCAGGGGGTTGGACTTGATGACTTCTTGATGTCCCTTCCAGCCCTATGTTTCTATGATTATGTAATATGAAAGTAAAACATGTAATTGGAGCAGAGTTTACAGTCCAAAGAAGTCTTGTAGCTGTCCATTGTGAAGTCAGGGTTTAGCAGCTATTAGGTAATATATGCATTAATTCCAAACTAAGGGTGCATCATTGTGTCTGGCAATCTCCAAAAGCAGAAAATTCTGGAATTATGTTGTTGTCAGACTATGCTAGTAGGCTGATAAGGGCCCAGATCCTCAACTGTGGCTAAAGTGTGCTTGATGCAACTCTGAAGAAAGAGTGCTTAGCAGCCCTTTGTGTTCCCCTCCATATTATCTTGGCTGAGCACTTCATGAGTCACCTTCAGGCTACTCGAAACATACGTTAGGAATCTTTAAGTTTTCCAGCTATCCCTTGCTCCAGATGGCAGCTGGGGCACACAAGTACCTAGGTCACACCCTCATCCCAAGCCATACCCCCTGCTCCAGTTGTGGGGTAGGTGGAGGATTGCCGTGGACCCTGCAGTGGCTCTACACCATCTGAGGTCCCCCATGTGCTGGGGGACCCTCTTGTGGCTAGTAAGTCAGCTTTTGGGCAGCTTTGCATTAGTGGAGCGATATATGTATAATATATCACTAGTAACTTATGGACACTCCAGGATGGTGAGTTTACCCACATCCTCAGTGCCATATTACATTCTCATCATACCAGAAAATGACTACGGTACCAAGAAGGTCCTGTGTTTCTTGCAATTTTTCAATTGTGCTTTGTCCAGTCATGCTGACAGCTGATCTTGCTTCACTTCTCTTGCACATGATTAGACGGCGCTTTAATTCTATCAGAGTTAAGCAATGCTAAGAGATATCCTTTATCACACTTTTATACTTTTAAGGGGACCCATATTTAGCCAATGAACACAATGTTTCCACAAACAGTTTCAGTGAGGGACAGGGAGTTCTGAAAGCTTTGCTGTTTTAAAAAGGTATGTCTGTCTAAAGTGTGATATTTTATTGGATGTGTGCTGTTTGTCCCAGGGCACTCAGATTACAAAGATGCCATCATATAGTGGTGGCAGATTACCCTTCTGTGGTATGTGAAGCTGCCTAGCAACATTGCCGAATAGTACAATGTTGCAATAGAGATGCCAAAATCAGCTTTGGAGTGGATTGTAGACAACTGTACTGTGATGGGTTGCAGTCACCTCTATGCGCGCCACTTTACATGCTAGCATGGTGTTGCTGCTGTCTGCAGCTCCCAGCGCCCCCTGCATGCTGTCTGTCAGCCTCTGTGAGTCTTCTGTGGTTCAGCCCTCCAGCCAGGTGTCACAGTTCAAAAGCCTTCTAGGGTATAACAGACTCAAAATAGAAGCAATTCCTTGTCCTTCAGGGCCAATTATAACCAAAATAGTTTCTCGCCCTTCTGGGCGAAATTCCCTCTCTGAAATTGAATCTTGAACTCCTGCCCCCAATTGTGGCCAGTAATGGGCACTGGATCTGCACTGGTTCCTCTGGCTGTGACCTTGGCAATGTCCCTCCTTGCTCCTCTGGCTCCAGCCAGGAACTGCCTTGCTGACACTGATAGCAGGCAGATCCTTTCATTTTGGCCTTCTGGGCCTTGATTGACTGTTGCTGGTCTCCAGCTCTTCTGGTTGCTGGAGAGCCAGATCTCACTGGTTCCCAACATGGCTGCTCTTTTTCTCACAGAGAACTGTTTCATGGGGAGGAGTCCAGTAGGGGACCCCAAAGGCTGGTACACCCCATCAAACATAGACAAAATAGGGTTACAAAAACCAAGTCAGTTTGTTTCAGCTTGCACTTTTTCAGATTGTGACAGGGTCAGGCCAGACGGCTACAGAAGAGTGCAGGAAGAAAGGTATATTAGCCTCAGGATAAGCAGGTCCCTCTTCCCCTGATAACTGAGCAGGGGCTACTCCAGGTTAATTAGGACACCTGGAACCAATTAAGAACCTGCCAGAATGGGTTAAAAGCCTTACCCTCCAGCCAGTCAGTGTGGGTGGTAGGTGTTGTGAGAGCTGAGTGGTGTGGAAGCTGACAAGGACCAGGGGAGAAGCCCGCAGGTATAGAGATTGGGGAGAAACCCTACCCTAAACAGGAGCTAAAGACCCTTCTAGGTCCAAAGATCTGAAGAAAAGGACCCTGCCAGAAGGGGAGAGACTGAGCCGTGCATTTGGTGTGGTGCTGCCACGCCCAGAAGGGCTACCAGAGACATGGGGCTCTCCCCGGCAGGAGGAATCCTGCCCAAGCAAAGTGGGGACAATAAGCCAAGGGGCGTGAGGAAGTAACCCAGGGAAGCTAGCAGCTTTCCTGGGAACTGGCAGCGTGAGGCTGCTACTTGTAGGGTCCCTGCATTGGGGCCCAGAGTAGAGGGCAGGACTGGGGCCCCCACACCCCTTTTTCTCTCACTGGATGTCCACCGAGGAGGCCAGAAGCCCCAGTGAAGCAGTAAGTGCCTAGCAGGCCCAGAAATGGGAGGGCCACTTGGAGACAGAATTTCCCCATCCACTATAAACAGAGTTGGGGGGGGATTCTGAGAGATGAGATGCTATCCTGACCCACCACTAGAAGGAAGTGTGGGACCCACCGAGGCGGAGAAGAAGCCCTGTTACAAGATATTGAAGTCAGTTTTATAGATTCCAAGGCCAGAAGGGACCATTGTGATCACTGTATCTCCTGTATAACACAGACCATAGAACTTCCCCCTCAAAAATTCCTCTTTCAACTAGACCCTTTTTTTAATCTAGTTTTGATTTAAAAATTGCAGGTGATGGAGAATCCACCAGAACCTCTAGTAAGTTGTTCCAGTGGTTAAGTACCCTCAGTGTTAAAAATTTACACCTTATTTCTAGTCTTGAATTTGTCTAGCTTCAACTTCAAACCACTGGATCTTGTTATAAAGTGACTATATATCACTTTATATATAGTCTGCTGGATTCATAGATTCAAGGACTGAAAGGGACCTCGAGAGGTCATCGAGTCCAGTCCCCTGCCCGCATGGCAGGACCAAATACTGTCTAGACCATCCCTGATAGACATTTATCTAACCTACTCTTAAATATCTCCAGAGATGGAGATTCTACAACCTCCCTAGGCAATTTATTCCAGTGTTTAACCACCCTGACAGTTAGGAACTTTTTCCTAATGTCCAACCTAGACCTTCCTTGCTGCAGTTTAAGCCCATTGCTTCTTGTTCTATCCTTAGAGGCTAAGGTGAACAAGTTTTCTCCCTCCTCCTTATGACACCCTTTTAGATACCTGAAAACTGCTATCATGTCCCCTCTCAGTCTTCTCTTTTCCAAACTAAACAAACCCAATGCTTTCAGCCTTCCTTCATAGGTCATGTTCTCAAGACCTTTAATCATTCTTGTTGCTCTTCTCTGGACCTTTTCCAATTTCTCTACATCTTTCTTGAAATGCGGTGCCCAGAACTGGACACAATACTCCAGCTGAGGCCTAACCAGAGCAGAGTAGAGCGGAAGAATGACTTCTCGTGTCTTGCTCACAACACACCTGTTAATACATCCCAGAATCATGTTTGCTTTTTTTGCAACAGCATCACACTGTTGAATATCATGCGAGACAGTATCAAATGCCTTACTAAAGTCTAGGTATACCACATCCACAGCTTCTCCCTTATCCACAAGACTCGTTATCCGATCGAAGAAAGCTATCGGATTGGTTTGACATGATTTGTTCTTTACAAATCCATGCTGGCTGTTCCCTATCACCTTACCACCTTCCAAGTGTTTGCAGATGATTTCCTTAATTACTTGCTCCATTATCTTCCCTGGCACAGAAGTTAAACTAACTGGTCTGTAGTTTCCTGGGTTGTTTTTATTTCCCTTTTTATAGATGGGCACTATATTTGCCCTTTTCCAGTCTTCTGGAATCTCTCCCGTCTCCCATGATTTTCCAAAGATAATAGCTAGAGGCTCAGATACCTCCTCTATTAGCTCCTTGAGTATTCTAGGATGCATTTCATCAGGCCCTGGTGACTTGCAGGCATCTAACTTTTCTAAGTGATTTTTAACTTGTTCTTTTTTTATTTTATCTGCTAAACCTACCCCCTTCCCATTAGCATTCACTAGGATAGGCATTCCTTCAGACTTCTCGGTGAAGACCGAAACAAAGAAGTCATTAAGCATCTCTGCCATTTCCAAGTTTCCTGTTACTGTTTCTCCCTCTTCACTAAGCAGTGGGCCTACCCTGTCTTTGGTCTTCCTCTTGCTTCTAATGTATTGATAAAAAGTCTTCTTGTTTCCCTTTATTCCTGTAGCTAGTTTGAGCTCATTTTGTGCCTTTGCCTTTCTAATCTTGCCCCTGCATTCCTGTGTTGTTTGCCTATATTCATCCTTTGTAATCTGTCCTAGTTTCCATTTTTTATATGACTCCTTTTTATTTTTTAGATCATGCAAGATCTCGTGGTTAAGCCAAGGTGGTCTTTTGCCACATTTTCTATCTTTCCTAACCAGCGGAATAGCTTGCTTTTGGGCCCTTAATAGTGTCCCTTTGAAAAACTGCCAACTCTCCTCAGTTGTTTTTCCCCTCAGTCTTGATTCCCATGGGACCTTACCTATCAGCTCTCTGAGCTTACCAAAATCCGCCTTCCTGAAATCCATTGTCTCTATTTTGCTGTTCTCCCTTCTACCCTTCCTTAGAATTGCAAACTCTATGATTTCATGATCACTTTCACCCAAGCTGCCTTCTACTTTCAAATTCTCAACGAGTTCCTCCCTATTTGTTAAAATCAAGTCTAGAACAGCTTCACCCCTAGTAGCTTTTTCAACCTTCTGAAATAAAAAGTTGTCTGCAATGCAGTCCAAGAATTTGTTGGATAGTCTGTGCCCCGCTGTGTTATTTTCCCAACATATATCCGGATAGTTGAAGTCCCCCATCACCACCAAATCTTGGGCTTTGGATGATTTTGTTAGTTGTTTAAAAAAAGCCTCATCCACCTCTTCCACCTGGTTAGGTGGCCTGTAGTAGACTCCTAGCATGACATCACCCTTGTTTTTTACCCCTTTTAGCCTAACCCAGAGACTCTCAACACTTCCGTCTCCTATGTCCATCTCTACCTCAGTCCAAGTGTGTACATTTTTAATATATAAGGCAACACCTCCTCCCTTTTTCCCCTGTCTATCCTTCCTGAGCAAGCTGTATCCATCCACACCAACATTCCAATCATGTGTATTATCCCACCAAGTTTCAGTGATGCCAACAATGTCATAGTTGTATTTATTTATTAGCACTTCCAGTTCTTCCTGCTTATTACCCATACTTCTCGCATTTGTATATAGGCATCTAAGATACTGGTTTGATCTTTCCTCCCGGTTTTGTCCTGACCCTCCTTTCTCTCTGCCAATATAGCCCACACTCCCTCTCGTCTCCGACCCATCTCCCAGGTCTCCATGTTCCCCACTTACCTGCGGGCTTTGCTCACCTGTCCCCGTCGAACCTAGTTTAAAGCCCTCCTCACTAGGTTAGCCAGTCTGTGTCCAAATAGGGTCTTTCCCCTCCTCGAAAGGTGAACACCATCTCTGCCTAGCAGTCCTTCCTCAAATAGCATCCCGTGGTCTAGGAAGCCAAAGCCCTCCTGGCGACACCATCTTCGCAGCCAGGCATTCACCTCCATGATGCATCTGTCTCTGCCCGGGCCCCTACCTTTGACAGGAAGAATCGAAGAGAATACCACCTGCGCTCCAAACTCCTTCACCCGTACTCCCAGAGCCCTGTAGTCACTCTTGATCCGCTCAGTGTCACACCGCGCAGTATCATTTGTGCCCACATGGATGAGTAGCATGGGGTAGTAGTCAGAGGGCTGGATAATCCTCGACAATGCCTCCGTAACGTCTCGGATACAGGCTCCCGGCAGGCAGCATACCTCCCGAGATGAAATGTCAGGGCGACAGATGGGCGCCTCCGTCCCCCTCAGCAGAGAGTCTCCGACCACCACTACCCTACGTTTCCTATTCGCAGTGGTGGCAGCAGACCTCCCAGCCTTAGGGGTACGAGGCTTCTCCTCCTTTACTGTAGGGGGTGATGCCTTCTTTCCTGTATCAAGAAGAGCATAACGGTTACCTATTACCACAGCGGGAGGGTTCGGAGCAGGGGTGGAGCACTGCCTGCTGCCAGAAGTAACCAGCTGCCAGTGTCCACCCTGAGCCATCTCCTCCTCCACCAGTGGTGTATCAGCAGTCCTGTGTCCTGGGACAGCTACCTCAGCTGTCTCCACATGGACACTGTCCAGGAATTGCTCGTGGATTCGGATGCTTCTCAACCTAGCCACCTCCTCCTGTAGCTCTCCCACCTGCTGCCTGAGAGATTCCACCAGCAGGCACCTTTCACATTGGATGGTCCCCCCAGCCTGGATATCAGTAAGTGGAAATTGCAAGTTACAGTCTCTGCAAAACCACACCAGGATCTGGGTAGAAGCATCCATGCTCAGGCGCTCTGTCTGGCTACAGGCGCAGGTGGAGGAGACAGAAGCAGTGCTGGCACAGGTGTTGCGGGTCTTCCTAACCATCGTAAGCCTCCCTCTGTCAAACTCCCGTCTGCAGCCCCCTGTCCGCTGAAAGGGTTGTTTAAGCAAGAAGTTTAAAGTTTTAAGGGGAATAAAGGGAAAACAGATAGAACCGGCAAGGGACCCTCGCCCCTTCCCACTCCCCTTCCAAACTCCCTTGCGAAACTCCCTGTTAGCAGCCCCTGTTTGCAAAAGCTCCCTGGTTGCTTGTGCGCTGCTTTATAAAGCCCTGGCCTGTATGAATGCCCCGCCCACTGAGTAAGGCTCAGCCAATTACCAGAGGCTTCCTGGTTTCAAACCTTCCTTTGAAGCTCACAGCTTCCAACTGTCAGCCACAGCACACGGTCCTTCAAACAACCAACCAAACAAACAGACTGCCAAACACAAGCTCAGCACACAGCAAGTAACCCCCAAACACAAACAAACACACACTGCAGACAGTCACTTACCCCAAAAGGGTGCTGTATTGCTCCTCCTTCACCTGGAGAACTCCCTTGCGAAACTCCCTGTTAGCAGCCCCTGTTCGCAAACGCTCCCTGGTCTTGCAGGTACAGACAACAGGACCCCCTCAGTTTGGTCCATTTAGGGGCCCCAGGGACACCAGAGCCCTGTTGGGAAGCCCAAGCCCCGTCTGGGCTCCCCTCCATTTCCCCAGCCAGCTCCAAACTGAAACTCCCTCCAGCGTCTCCCTCAGCCTCCCTCCGGCTCCTCCCGCAGCCTTTGTCCAGTTTCCCGGGCAGAGGTGTCACCTGGCCTCCAACCCCCCCTTCCTAGGTTCTCATGTTACATGCTCAGGTATCCTCCCTCAAGGCCAGTCTCCCGTCCCCCAATGCAGACTGTCCCAGCAAAACTCCCCTGCAACCTTCCCA